>NC_087529.1:5335634-5563231 GCF_963921805.1 Phalacrocorax carbo
GCATCCTCCCTGAATAAGGATGCTTTCAGTAATCATAGCCATAATCAGGGTAAGCACAGCTTCATCAGAGCCATCCATGGGGCGAGAATCAGGTCCGTAAAATTCCCTGTCTGCTCCTTCCCATGCGTTTTGTGGTACAGGGCAGGAGAGTTTGTGAAGTCGCTGCTGTTAGAGTAAGCGCGGGGCAAATGAGGATGGAGCTGGGGTCCTCTGGCACTGAGAAGGTGGCACGGGACACTTGGCAAGTCACATCCCTTCACAGGGAAGCATCCAGTGTGTTCCCATCCCTGGGATCTTGGGTGGATATAACCGGGGTGTTGGAGCCTGGAGTGCTGGGCTCTGCTGGGGATGTGGCCGGAGCTCTCCCCTCCTCCCGCCCCACGCTGACCGCTGGGGGCTTCAAAACCCTCACGAAGGGCTGCAGCCTCTCACAAAACCGGGTCTTAACTACCTGATTAAATCTCCCCAGCTAAAGCAATACAGGCACTAATTTGAGGTTGGTTCCCAAATTGGGGGATTGTGTTGTTACTTTATTTAAAATGCACTGATGAATAGAGGCAGGAAAGGAGGAGGGTGATTATATCGGCCTGCTCGGAATGGAGGAGAAAAGAGCGGAGAGTCCCAGACCCCAGAAACATCAAAGCCAGAACAAAAAACCTCTTTCTTTGAGAGCTGAAAACCTGCTGCTCCTGAAAGGGGCTTTAAGTGGTGTCTCTTCGTAGTTCTTTCATGCCAACAGCTTTTCTGCTTGTAAAAGGGCAGCTTTGAGGACGGGAACAAGCCCTGGCTAAAGGGTGGGCTGGAGGGAGAAGGAGGGTTGCCCACCGAGACAGGAGCAGGCTTCAGAAATCAAGGAACGCCAGAGGGGAAGGGCAGCCGGGGATGGTCCGCAGCCGCTCTCACAGGCAGTTTTTTTGAATTTAACTGGCATGAAATTGAGCCCAAACATGCGTCCCTGCAAAGACACGAGCAGTTAATTCACCAGGCCATCGGAGAAATTCAGAGGAGGGGAGCAGGATAAAGAAAGAGCGTCCACGCTCGGTTGGCTCGGCGTGCAGATGGAGCGGGAGCGGCAGAGGGGATGCCGTGCCCCTCTCCTCCTCGCCCTCCCCGGCCCCTCCGCAGACCCACAGGAGGGGAGCAGAAAGGCCATAAAGGGAGGGTGAGAGAGCCATCACTTGCCGGTCCCCTGAATGACAGCCTCTTGAGTGAGGCACCATATGCCGGCTCATGCCTCCCGATCAGGAGTTTTTTCAGCGGGTGCTGGCTGCACAAATTGGCACAATTCAGCTCTCGAGCTCCTCAGCTGGTCTCCACACCCCACTTGACATGGGAGCGACCTCTCTTTTGTGGGTCCCAGGGAGAGGGGAGGGGGACCCTGGCGTGGTGGCGGATGAATCGGAGGCTGTTCCCCCTCGCATTCAGATGGCCCTCGGAGAAGGAGAGGGGGGAGAGAGAGCAAAGGTGCCCAATTAAATGCACATTTATAGCCGATGCCGAGTAAACAGTTGATTGCATACGCGGCGCCCGGCGGCGCGGAGGGGCCCAAAGCAGCGTACGGGCACCAGCGCCAGCTTCGGGTTACTGTGCCGGGGCACACCGAAACGCTGCCTTTGCCAGGGAAAACGTGAACGCTGTTTTCATTTTTTTCTTTCATCAGCTCAGTCCGAGGTGATGGCAGGGCCAGGCTGTTTGCTGTCGTGTCGGGGCTTCTTTACACAGTAAATGCAAACGCTCTGCAGAAAGCAGATCCCTTTAGCAAAAAACCAGTGTATCACCATCGAAAAACTTTTAGCGGAGACATTTTGACTCCTCCTTCTGGTCTAACTTTGTTTAACGATGCTGGACAAATTCCCTCCTTGTGCAGGCAGCCCCGTGCCGTTAGCTTGAGTCTACAAGTATGTAGCTGTTGTAGTACCTATGTTGTTTAAAGCCTCCTGAAAATGCAAGAGGGTGTTTTGTTTGTTTGACTGATTGCTTAAGAGCAAAACATTTTGAACCGTTTACAGCACTCTCTTCACCGCTTCCCTCCCCATTCAGACTAGGCGAAGCGCCGAGCACGTTGATCCGTTGATGGCCAGGTGATGCTGCGGTGCTGGCGGGGAAGGATTTTCCATTCCAGCTGCTCCTGCCATCTGGGGAAATCAAAAGGAGGGGATTGGATCAGCTGGTCGAATTTAAAAATGTGAAACTTGTTTCAGATGAGTTGTCTAATAGATTCAGCAAAAGGTAGATCAGCGACTGTTTTTCCTTTGGAAAGGAAACATTTTTTAATCTGTTATACAGTGGAAATGCCCCACAGGGGCTGATAAGTCTTGTCATTTAATTACCCTTTAGGCTCCTGTGTGTTGGTTAAAAACTCTCTTCATTTGGCTCGTCACCGTATTGTCCTTGCCTATCTAGTGCGGCAGGGCAGTAAGTCCAAGGAAACAGAAGTGTAGAGAAGAGGAAGGCTGCGGGGCGGCGGGTGGGTGGTGGCACGGGCTGCTTTCTGCCTCGGCTTCTCTGTCTGTGCAATGGGAGAGCGGCTGGAAGGGTCTCCGGGAGGAGAGGTGCTACAGATGCCAGAGCAGGTCTGCATCACCGCTGACCTCCAGATCAAGCGCTTTTGATATCTGCATCCAATTTCCTTCCCTTGTCTTAGAAATAATGTGCAAGCATGGACTATGCGAAGCACGGACTCGCACCAGGCTCTCCATGGAGAGCATGGACACCCCAGGGAGGACAAGCTTTCATCTTTGCATAGAAAGACCCCAAAAAATCTGACTAGGCCTCAAGCTTTATTTTATTAGGAGGTTGGAAGTACCCCTAAAAGGTAGCTTTTGGGAAAACAGGTATTCAGCACCAAGAGAAATCAATTTTTATTAACTAATTTGAAGGAAAGGGGATTAATCTTGTTATTTAAATATTTTCCGAAGCAGCTCAGAAGTTCTCCATTGTGAGTAGCGCTGTGTTTTCCTTGTTCCCAGAGACAGGTTTGATTTTAAACATGTAATTTGTTCAGCAATTAGGGGTCTCCTCTGCTCTGCATACGGGCTTGTCACTGCCGTTAATGTCACTGGGAGAGGCAGAAGCCCATGGGCAGGAGAATGGACCCCTTGATGTTTAATGTGGCCTAATCTCTGGTGGGGCTGGGGAAATGTAAATGGGAAGGCTGACAGAGTGAGCCTTGAAAAATGAGCGTCTGTGCTCATGCCCTCAGGACCCAATCCGGAGCCGTTCACAGCCCTCGGGACTCTCACAGGCGCAGGATTGGGCCTTTGCTCTCTTCAGTTAATGCCTGTGGAGGTTTACTGGAGCCCAGCATGCTCCCGGGCAGCAGTGAGACACCCCGTGCTGCTTATTTGTAAGCCCAGTGCTTTGGCCACACGTCCAGCACCCTTGAGGTATCTCGCCTTACTTCAACCCTTTCTGCTCACCACATTGGCTGGACCTGAATAAACAAGCAGCGGCCACAGCAGAAGGAGGATGGCTCCCGGTGCCATAGGGATGCTTTATTTAAGCCCCTGTCCTTAAAGTTCTGTGCAAAGGTAGACATCCCTTCTGCTGCTTGGGGTGAGGAGGGCAGCAGCAGCCTCTCCAGCAGGTTAACGGTGGTGGAGATGTCATCCATACCATAGCAGCTCCGGCAGAAGGATGAGCCGGGGTGCAGGGATGTGCCAGCGGCCAGGCTGGGTGCACTGGGTAGGATGGGGAGAACCAGGGCAAGGAAGAGCTGGCACAGCCGTGACTCCCACATGCTCCTGCCTGCGCACGGCTGGCTGCCAGACGCTCCCTGGCAGGAGCACCGCAGCAAACAGGGCAGGGAGAGCAGGACGAGGGCAGCTGCAGTCGGTGCTTTGCCTGCATCGCTCTTCCGCTGGGTTCAGCACCCAGCGAAGTGCTTGTGCAGAAACCAGGGCCGCTCATCTTGGACTGTCGCCCAGTCCATGCTCTGCTTGGGATGAGCAGGTTTGTACACTGTGGTCCAGCCAGCCCCTGGAGCTGAGTCTCTTCTGGCACCAGGGGAGGGGACGGGAGTGAGAACGCTGCTCCTGCTCGGACCCATCCGGCACCGGGGAGGTAAAGGCCTTGGCCCCGCTACCTTTACAGCTAAATCAGCGCTTGGTGTTTTGATCAGACAAAGGCTGTTGCTAGATACGTGGCATCTGTTAACAGACTACTGCTGTCATTAGCTGCAACCAGGCATCTGCTGCTCCAACCCAACACATAACAGATGCCAGTTTGGAAGGAGTGGGGGCAGGGAAACCCCGAAGCTCTAATATTTCACTTTTCTACCGACAGCCCTTCACAGTTGGCAGTAGGGCCAGTTGCACCTCAGCAACTGCGGTGTTCAGATGAAATCAGCCCCTTTTGCGAATACCTTCCCACGTCCCTGCCCCGAGCACCCCCTCTTCTCTCCCCCCAGCGCTCTCTGCAGCGCGAGCCGGTTCCCCGCTTGCGTGGCTCCTTCATATGGCCGCGTGCAAATCCCTGAGGTGGTTTGGGCATGTGGTACTCAGCGATGGTGCTGGCACAGCCAGCCGTAATCTGCAGCCGCAGAGCCGGCATCACGAGAGCTGCCCCGGGGGCCGTGGAGGTGCGTGGGCAGCATCCAGCCCCGCAGACCCCCAGCTTTTAGGTGAGACATAAATCTGTGTAATAATAATAGTGATGTATAAGGAAGGGTACAGGGGCTTTAAATCTGTTCAACTTTCACTTTCAGGTTTTTCAAGCATGTTCTGGGATGGATGAGGAGAAAAGGGGGGAATTGCATGTCCTGTGGGGTTTTTCCCCTAATACTGTACAAATGGGAAGATGAGGACCCTGTGCTGATGGGTAATGAGACAATATCAATGTGATGTGTTGTTAGTACCGTACAAAATAGGCTTTTAATTTTCTGGGGAGGTGTGGTGCATCTCTGCAGTGCCAGCATCAATCATCGTCACAAGGTCCAGGTCCCGACTCTCCCGGGGGCCTTTCATTGTAAAGGATTCCCTCTCCCTCTGACTAGGGGCTGTTCTACCTCCGTGGCGATGCCTCTCGCAGACTAATTGCTGATTTGTTCTTCTTATGATGATAGAGCTCATGTCACCGCAAAACAGAACATTAGGATAAAGTCTTTAAAGTGGCCATGCAGCTGGGAAACTAATTTACAGTCCCTTCTGGTTAAAGAAAAAAAAAAAAGCGGTATTGGTAGCAGGGACATTACTTGTGTCCGTTAACGGCTGGCAATTAATATGGGTTCAGTCATAAGATGCTCAATACCCAGTTAGCATGATCGTTTCCTCGGATATCTCTCCTCCTTTTCTCCCAAATCTTTGTAACCAACTTTTGGTTTGGTTCCCTCCGGTTCCTTGGGTAACTGGTGGTGCTCAGGATGTTTCTTCTAGTGCTGGCAGGCAGGGGCTCTGCTCGCAGACACGGGAAGAGTCTTTCCTGCCTTGTAATTCCTGATCCTGAGGTCCCTCTACCCTGGCTCGGCTTTTCTTCCCCACTGTCAGTCACATTTACCAAGACACATTTGCTCTGGCTCCTAAATTGCAGCAAAAGGAATTTGTCAGACTCAGAGGACTTTAAGGTGACTAGCTGTTGTTGGACATTAATGGGAATGGCCTCTGTCTTGCATGGGGACCATTAGAAAATCTGGTTCTGATGACAATGGAGCCAAAACCCGCTTCCCAAAGTAATTCAGTACATAAGAGCCAGTGCTACCGCAAAGGAGGGGGTTAGGGCTCCGTGGTCACACTGGGAGGGAGTTTGGGAAGTACTGAAGCACCCAAGGCAGGGTGGTGGGCAGGGTGATGTTGTACAGCATCACGCATCTGTTCATGTCCTCTGAAAGCCTGGGAACTCCCAGGTTATATTGATGTCACCTTGGCTGCTGCTGCCCCCTGAAATAAGGAACATTTTGGGGTGATTTTCAAGCATGAGATAGCTCAGGAGAGTTGAACCCCTTCTCCTGCGAAGGCATACGGGAGCAGTGCTGCAGTGGCTGCCAGCCCCAGCATGGAGGGGAGCGCCCACCTCCAGCACCCCGCACCCAACTCTGCATCCCCATCACCCTCTCTGGTCTTTGCTGGCCCGAGGGACAGAGCCATGCAGAGGGAGAAGGGAGGATAAGGGAGAAACGTTTGTTTGAGAAGCTACTTGGGGGGAAAAAAAGTACCGTTAAAAAAAGAATGTGGCAAAGCAGTGACTGCGGCCCCTTCCCCAGATGCAATCCCACTCCTGTAATTTCTGGGGGAATTGGTTCATCTTGGGTGCAGATATATTTGTGTCAAGGTGCAGCTGCACAGATAGCCTGACTCTATGCATAGTAAGAGGCTTTCAGAGAAAGAGGTTATGCCCAGAGCAAGGCCTTATCAGAGCAAGCTGCCTGCCATTTATCTGGTTCCCTATCAAATATGAAAACAGGCCTCAATCTGCTGCTTCTATTTTCCTTGTGAAGGCTATGGGTGGAATAATAATTTAGTCCAGTTTTTTTGTTTCCGATGCTAACCTTCTGCCAAACTCTGCTCTTCCCAACTTCCCCAGGCGGCTCGGCAGCGGCCGCGCTCAGGTGCCCGCCGGGCTGGCTCGGGCGCGTTTGTGGGTGCCGGCGTGTGAGAACAGCCGACCCCAAACCATCAGGGAAAGAGGTCTCTGTATTCGGGAGGGGTTTTACATATGTCACTATGTGCAGGGCTCGTGGAATATCTGTCGTTTACCAGTTTAATATCATTGTAATTATTCATTATTTGTATTACAGTAGCCCCTAGAGGCCTCACCAGGTCCAGGGCTGGGTCCCCACGCGATGGCATGGGGATGGGTGCAGCCTTTGCCCCACAGCCCTTCTGCATGGGCAGCGGGACGGGAATGTCCCAGCAGCACAGGGCGATGCGTGCCACCCCCAAGCTGCACCCAGCCCCTCCGGGCGCCCAGCCCTTTGCAAAGCAGCTTCGGGCCAAAGCTGGGTATGTCCTTAGAGCCACCTTAAAGCGCAAGGTGTCACCCGGGGTGCTGGAGCAGGAGGGACGGGGCCATGTGGGACGTGCCCGGGTGGCACAGGACCTGCAGGGCAGACCCTGGGGCAGATTCCCCAGAGCCATGGGGCTGTCCTGGGGCTCCTCCCCATCACCTCTGGCTGCACCGAGCCAGCACCCCGCCAGCCCAGCCGTGCCTTGCACCCTCACCTCATATGCCTTCACTGTAAGCTCCCGCCACCCCAAGATGGGCTGTGCTGCTTAACACAAACCTGGCTCGCCTGGCGGAGGATGAGAGGCTGACTGGGGGATAACCTTGGGGGCATTAAGTGGGAGCAGCACCCTGACCCCAGGGCTGCGGCAGCTCCGCTTAGCCTGAGGGAAAGCAGCAGGAGCGGAAAGCCATAGCAAGAACTCCCAGCCCTGCATTGCATCCTTCTCTCCCTCCCTCTGCCATCCGTCCTGCAGGGCCTCCCCACTGCAGTAATAAGGCCTGAAAAGCCACTGCTTACATTTTTAATTCCATATCTGTGTCTAACTGCTGATGCTAAACTCCGATCCCACAGCTTCTGAGGGCAATGCGATCCACATGTTAATATTTTAAGCCAGCCACTAATATTTTTATGTGGGAAATTGAGATTTTCTACGGTTGCTGGATGAGCAGGTCATTTTTCCACGCTGGAGTATGAAAACTGTAGCTGGGGAAAACATTATTTTACATATTTGTATTTCTCGGGGCTGCCGTCCTGTGCTGGGGGGTGCGGCCACTCTCCAGCTCGTCGCTGCACCAGCGCCGTCCTGCCAAGAGGCTCATCCAAAAGCCGTCGGATGTGGGCAGGCGCCTGAGGCAGCAAAGCAATAGGGAAAATGTAATCACAGCCCGAAGGCAGCGAGCAGGAGGCGCCGGCCCTGCCGGGGGGTCCCTGCAGTGCCACCGTGGCCCCTCTTGGCATGGGCGGCTGCAAGGTGGGATGGTGCCTGTGCGGCTGCAGAAGCCCCTCTGCCATGGCTGTCCCTGGCTGCCCTGCTGCCCCCCCGGTGTCACTGGGGTGGGAAGCAAAGTAGATTTTCATTTATTTGTTCTCAAATGAAGTGGCTGATTCTCCTCAGACCCTTCTTTATCTTGCAGCTGAATGCTTTGGATTTTTAAATACCCAAGAGCAGAAACCTATTTATAAAACGCAGGCTCCTCTTGACAGGTGGCAAACCCTGTCTAACCAGCTAGTTAGGAAGTCAAGGAAGGTGGGCAGTGCCCTGGTCACCCAACTGCCACCCGAGCCCACTGCTGAAGTAGCAGACAGTCCATCTGGTGCAATGAGTTGATGTGAGAGGCAGTGTCTCTCCCTAATGGCTGCCTATAAATCACATTTATGGGCCACAGTCATGGTCCAGGCAGCGCTGGCTGGACAGAGTGTTTGGCAGCACCGTGGCCGGGGTCACAGGCGGCTGTAAATTGTCACCCAAACATGGTGAAGCCAAAGCTGTTCCAGGGTACAGGGCACGGACACGCACAGGGGTGTGCACAGGCCTGCGTGGAGGTGCACACGCTCACACGTGGATGTGTGCATGCTCATGCATGGAGGTGAGCACGCACACGCGCTTGCCCTAAACCTCTGCTGACAAGCAGGCAGGCGGTGGCAAAGCTTAAATGAACTGCAGACAAGTGTCCGTGTCCCCAGCCTAATCACTCAATCTCCACGGCGGCTGACACGCTGCATTATCAAAATCTGTGGAAGTGCACGCTCGGGCTGGGCTTTGGAGCTCAGTGACGTCTTTGTCAGCTCAACATTTAACCCAAAACCTTGCCTGTGTTTCCCTGCCACGCTCCGTGCGTCAGAAATCAGGGGCTTTACAAGACGGGGTGGTAGTGCTGGCCTGGCACTGCAGATCAAAGCCTTTCTTCATCTCGGTGGCGGCTGGAGGTGGATCTGGGTGGTCCATGAGCGGCCAAAGCTGGGGATATTCCTCTCCAGTCCCCTGAGCCACCCGCTGTGGGGACCCAGAGGGCAGCCCACGGCACCACGCTTGCCCCTTAGCCCCAGCATCCACCCCACAGCAGAGCGCAGCAGCAGCGAGGGTGGCTGTGTCCAGAGCTGCTCTTGCCAATAGCTACAAACGTGGGGAAAAATGGAAGTGGAAATAGGGGAAACTCCAAAGAGCTTTACCCAAAATACACTGAGAGATTTTTTTTCTCAACCACAAAAGTTCAGCTTTTAAAGGAACAAAAGCTGTGGGTGTTCAGTAAACTGGGACTTACGGCGCTCAAGGAGGCCTTCGGGCAGTTTAATCTCCTTACCATCCACCTATGTTGACATGTTACTTGGACATGAGGTAGCATGACAAAATATTTTAGAATAAAAACTTAGGGAAATACTCTCCACTGCATCAGATGGCCTCTTTCTACTGCTAAAAATTGAAGCATTCTTGGGGTTTAAGCTGATTACAGATGAAAGTGTATAAATATTGAGACAGATGCATCTCAGTATCTTTCCAGTAGTTAAACGTGTATTTTGTATGTATGGACTTTAACGAGTGCTCAGAGATTTTGACCCGCTGGTATAGATTACTGTGAGAGAACCTGCCAGGCCCACATCATTGTTTAAGACAAGCCCGTGATGCAAATTGGCAGACAAAGCAGTGAGCAGTCAATACAGATTAGAATTAAGTCTCTCCTCTTGTCCACAACCAGGGGCCCTGCATTGATCGGATTGCAAACGCCAGAAAGCTGGGCTTCGCCCAAAGTGGCAGGGAGGGAGCAGGAGCCTGTGCCCAGCTGGGGAGGTGCCATCACTTGACTCCCCCTCCTGGTGCCTGGCCTCAGCATCTGCAGAAACCGGTCCCCAGCCAAGCAGGTAGTGTTGATGCTGGTTTATATAAACAGGCACCTTAAGAAGCCCGGGAAGAGGAGCACAGAGGGAGTCAAAGCTGTGGTTTAATACAGGTTGAAGATTAAACAAACATCTAAGCACATCCTGCACCGGGGCCTCTTCCAGCTACATGGGAGCTGGCAGAAACATCCACCAATATTTTCCTCCCCTCTTCCATCATTTTCCAAGACGATCCCACTCACACTCTACTCTGCCTTTTCCACCACTGTTCACATCAGTGGGATTTTTGCCTTCACAGACAGAGGGAACAGAGCTTGTTCATGTAGGACCCCACCCAGAGATGCTTGGAGGGCACCCGCACATCGCTGCCAGCGCAGGAGGGGTTTGCCCTGCCCAGAGGCAGCCCGTGCCCGCCGGTGAGGGGGGACGGCACCTTCCCGAGGTACCGGCCCTGCCGTGAGTAATGGCCATTTCAGAGGGTTCAATTAGCAGTCAGCCCATAGGGCAACATACACTCGCAAAAAACTGCTTGAATGCTTAAGAATAATGAGTGCATTCATAAAAATCAAAGTTTGTGCCTTGTAATTTGTCTCAGAGAATGAAAGGCTATTTTTGTTGGGTCACTCGTTTCCTGTGAGTACTTTGCCTGGCTATAATTTCAGCTACAGTTCAGCATCTACCTCTTATCGCGTTGCCACCTGAACGAACAGCAAATATATCCTGCATCGGGACATCCCACTGCAGGCCCGGCTTTAGGTGCCATGAAAAATGAAATCAGTTGGTGCTCAGTGTTTCTGGAAACACAGCTAGGGATATGACATCAGTCGTATTTGTTTTGCAGGGAGGCAAAGGGATTGGGCTTAATGATTTCTTGTTTTGCTTCTGCGGAGGATCCATGGTGTCTTGTAATACTGTGATAGCAGATTTCCTCGTGCTGCAGAATTACCCCAGAAATGCAAATATCTCTATCAGTCAGGATCCAGAGCAGCAAACCACAGCCCTGAGTGACCCCCAGCCCTCCTGCTTGTGCTCTTGACCTCTGGTGCATTTTCTTCTCAAAATAATTTATTAGATAGAGGCTGCAAGAAATAATCTGTCTTTTTTTTTTTCCCCATTTGCGTTCTCATGCAAATGAATTCCTACTAACTTTTATTTTCTTTATTTCCCAATTGTCATGCAAAACTCATCTCTCTGAACTGCATCTCCTTTTGACTTTTTTCTTCTCCCTGAGGAAATTCTCTCTATTATGGCCAAGGGCAAAGCTTGGGTGCGTTGCTGGCGCTGGCGAGGCGTGTTTCAGCAAAAGGCCACCGCCTTTCTCACCCCGGTGGAGTCAGTGGAGAGGAGTGCTATCACTCCCTGCTTGCGGAGAAAACGGGGGGCTGCAGAGGTTAAAAGACTTGCACAAATGTCTGCAAGGGGAAGGAGCTATGCAGAAGCCAGGTCAGGTCCAGCCTGAAAGCAATGTTAAGCTCCAGAGTTGGGCTCTGTGAAACTTCTGGACTGAAAGTGGTGGAGATGTGGGGTTTTGGGGCACTGGCACACCTGGCTTTAAGTTATGGACTCTGGTCCTGGGCACCACGTGCTGGGGCTTGGCCACTGGGCCATCCTTGCTCTTCACCGCTCAGCACCAGCCTTGTAACTAACCTGGGACTTGATTTCCTCGGCCCAGATGCACAGCCACGGCCAGCAGCGGTACCAGCCCGAGAGACTCAGCCCTTGCGGGGAGGTTTGCAGATGCAAAGGGTCTGAGCGGTGTTATTAACATGCTTGAATCACTGAAAGCTTTGGGGATGAAAACAGAATATATTAAATTACTGTTCCTTTCCTATTTCATAAAAACTGTCTGTCTTGTGTCTTTTAGCTGTTTTTCCCCCCGTGAGATATTCCTGTTCCTTGGGGCTGGGGAAGCTCCTGGTTTTGCTGGGGGGTTGCTGCTGCATTCACCTCTGGCTGGGGCTGCTCCACGCAGCACTGCGGCAGCTGGGCAGCCCTCCCTGCCTCTTCTGCATGCCAAGTTTTCCCCACGAACACCCTCTGGGAGAAAGGTACCTAGCCGGGGCAAAAAAAGGTGAAAAAACATCACAACAGGCAATATTGTGCGTGTAAAGCTAAACCTTTGGCTGCTGCCGAAGAGCCCCCCAGCAGCACGGTGGCCTTTGTTCATGCTCCCTCGCCCTGCGGAGCCTGCCTGCCTCCCCTCTCCCAGGCAAGCCTTTGAATTTTTATGCCGGTGCCTTTCTTTGCATTGACCAGAGTTTATCACATATCTCTGGTTGGGATCCTGCCTAGCTTAGCATAAGACAAAAATGGGGGGGGGCGGAATCAGCTGAATAATAGGACGGATTTGTAGCAGCTGAGGATTTGCATTCAAATGTTCGCCAGCCTCCTCTGAACTCGAGTTTTATCATGTCTTTACAGCCAACAGCTTGTTTATGAATAAAAAATGTGGCATGAAACCAGAGGAGTGAGTTGTCTTTGTTTTGTCAAGTGTGCGGAGACAAAATGCTCGCTTCTCACAAGTCTTCACTTCATACAAGTCTTCTGGGACGGGGGCAGCTGGCCGCGGGCTGCTACCTGCGCGTTGCCATGGCCAGCGGCACCTCCGTGCACCCCTCCATATGCATGAGCCTGGAGCAGGGACCCGCCGGGCGCCTATGCAAAGCAGCCCCTGCTTTGACAGGCAGCCACTTTATTAACTCATTAAGCTCATCTTGTTCCTTTAAATGCAGTATAATTACAAATAAAGCTGTCACACTTTGTTTGCAGTTATATAATTTAGCTAAGTGCCGCTACGACCTGGGCTTCAAAGAGGAAAGAGAGGTTAGGAGCCGGGGCCGCCACGGTGCACGGGCTGGAGGGAAGAGCGGGGGAAGTTTGAGGCCATCCTCGGCGTGGCTCTGCTGGCGGGGATGGGTCTGGATGGCAAACCAAAGGGCAAATCTGCAATAACCCCATCAGCTCTGGTGCGTTGGCACAAGCAGCGTCCCTCCTCCCATCACCGCTGCCGCTGGGAAGGGAGAAAGGGTGGGGAGAGCCCCTGGGTCTGCCGTGTGCCGGTCGGGCCGTGGCCGTGCAGCGTGCCTGTGGGTTCGTTCATTTGCAATTAGGAAAGTGCTGGCGCCATGTTCAGATAAAATGGGAAAGTCGTTCGTTTCTCTTCTCGCAGCGTTTTGTGGCCCTGTGCGGGAGGCGAAGGGCTGGTGAGCGGAGCGGGCTGGCGTGCCCCCACCTCTGCCTCCAGCCAGAATACAGAGCAGGGCTGCAAGCATCATTGGTAGTCAGGGCACAGAGCCGGGAGGGACGCGGGCTGGAAACCGGAGCGGGAGAGGGGACGAGAAGCAAAGGAGGCGACGGCATTCAGAAAGGGGGGGAAACGGAGGGATAGGGAAGAGACAGGGAGCAGAACTTGGAAGGAAAACGCTGT
This sequence comes from Phalacrocorax carbo, assembly GCF_963921805.1. NCBI lineage: Eukaryota > Metazoa > Chordata > Aves > Suliformes > Phalacrocoracidae > Phalacrocorax > Phalacrocorax carbo. Next base: position 5,348,834 of record NC_087529.1, read on the forward strand.
GAGCCCTCCGCTTCGTCTGCCTTTGGTGGGGGTGCGCGTGAAAGGCATCTGCCACGAACCCTGCCGACGCGCGGCGGGATGTGCGGTGGGAAACAGTTGCTTCTAATGGGGATGGGGGCTTAATGCCGGGGACGGGGTGACGTGCTGCAAGGACCTGGAGCAGTTGGCAGGGCTGACAGACGTTATATCCCACTGGAAAACGTATTGGGCTGTTGAAGAAAAGACTTTTTTTAATATATTATTTCTCTCCTTTTCTGAGTGGCAGGAAGAAAGGATAAATATTTATATGGGTGAGAAGAAACAAAATTTTGCAAGGTTCTTTTAACTCCTGATTCCAGTGCAGTCGCCTTCCTTGTCGGAGAAGGAGCAGTGCTTGTTCAGCAATAGTCCTGGCACTGGCCTCTGCCGCTGGTTTGGCTTTTGTACTCCGTCTCTGCTCGCCCAAGTGCACTTGGAAAGTGGGATAGTATTATATTGGGGGAGGAAAAAATAGAGGATCGGGTTTGAGAGAGATTTCAGCCACAAGCACTTAAAGAAAATTGGTAGAATATGCACGCATATGAAAACACCCCTGACTTCTCTACACAGGACAGACTTCCCGGGGCATTGGGGAAGGAGCAGAGAGCCTGGTGTCCACTTGTGGAGGTGGCGGGGAGCCCTCTGTGCTCTGCTCGGACAGGGAAGGTCTGGCTCAGCACTGCGGTGTCCCTGGGAGCTTTGCTTTCCCGACTGCTTGCAGGATGAGGCCCTGCATCAGCAAAAATTAAGGCTGGTATCTTCACAAGGGTTGAACAAATTAGCACCCGATTAAGGTCCCAGCTTCCTTTGGGCCTGCTGGATAAGCCCACTCTGATGACATTAAAAGATGATGGCTTGGTGCTAGTAGCTGATATGTTCCCGGCAGAGCCCCTTTGGAGCTGGAGGGGAATCTACAGCCCCATGGCATCCACACAGCACCAAGCACCGCTGCAGCGCTGCCCCTGCCCAGGGACACGCGGACCCTGATGGGGGCCATGGCACAGCCCTGGGGCAGAGGCCAGCTCCGGCACATCCCACTGACCTCCTCACGGCACAGCAGCCCTTGCTGCCCCTCCTTATGCAAGGTCGGGGCAAAACCTCACCTCATACGAAGGGGAGCAATGGGGTCCTGCTCCAGCTCACACATGCGTGTCCTGGGAGGACGGGGACTGGGCTTGTCACGCACAGCGCACTGTAATAAAGAACAGCTCGTTTAGAAGTCCTAGCAAGGGAAACAATGGGCTGCGATTCATTTTCCTGGTTTTGCAGAAACTCCTCTAAGGCCGTGTCCTAGATTTAGCACAGGTTCTGATAAGGCTGAAAGAGATAAGTCCCAGATTGTACTGCTGTGCCCAACAGACTGGTTACATCGTGCTTGATGACACTTCAGACCCGTTGTCATGACCCCATATAAGCCGGCATCCTGGACCATCTGACACACATTTACACTTAACATTTTGTTAGAGACTCTATAAATGAGATCTCTTTGACCTTCAATCCTTGGCTAATTGCTAGTTTCATGTACAAGACTAGCCTAATTTTACGTGATAATTACCTGAAAGTGGCAATACATATGGCATTGCATGTTTGAAATGTCAGAACTGGAAAAATATCAAGTGGCTGGAGTCTTAGGCAAATGGAGGGAGTGGAAGGGTCAGAACAATATACTTTACTGCTCAAATGATGAAGAGAGACTATATATCACTATAAACCCTAGTAAATAGTATACATCTGTAATAAATCCTGTGCATAATGTTTGTTGAAGGGGGTTGTATCCAAGTGCAGCTGGATGCTAAGGCAGTCATAAAACAAAAAGAGATCTTGAATTTGCAAGCGGTTAAGTAATTCATTCGACTCGTTTCTTTTCACCAAGGAATCCGCGCTCGTACTTTGTCAAATAATCCTGAATTTCTCATACCACGTTGGTACAAACCTGATAACCTCCTGCCATGGGCAGTGCACGGCACGGGTAAGGGGTGAGGAGCAGCAGCGGGCCAGCACCGGGGAGACATTAGGGGAGGCGTTTGAATGAAGGTTTTCATGTATGGGGGAGTCCCAAAGGAAAAGAAATACGCGGTTGCTGCAGCTGAGTGGGTGCCAGGTGGGTTTACCTGGCCATGCAGTGCCTGGCGAGGAAGCGGGATTGGGATGGGGTGGCAGGGAGTAGCAGGTAGGCAGCACCCCGAAAACATCCAACCCTTGGAAGGATCCACCTGGAGCAGCGCTGGTGTCCCGGGTCCTCCCTAATTGCTGGTTTACTCTGCTGGAAGTATGATTATGCTGCTTGTTTGCTTACCAGGGTGTAACACCAAACAATGTCGCATCCTGTATTTGGATTTAATTAATTGGTTAATAAGATTATAATTAATGAAAATAAATTAAAATCACTTCAGTAATTAATTCACTGTAAACATTATTGACAACCCTTCCTAAATACTGTAAACTCAGATTTAAAGCCTTGGTTAGGAATACTGGATCGCGGGATCACTGTAATTAGTAGTGGAACAGACCCATTGGATTATTGAGCATATCCTCAAGGAGGGGCAGGTTATATGTCCATATATATGAGTGTGTGTGTGTACATTGTTGGTTTTTTTAGCTTATCAGCTTTCTAATACTGCTTTAAATGTGTCAGTGATGCTCCTTTCCAACAGATGTTTTTATTAAACTCATGAAAAATACATTTTCAGGTCTCAGACGTCCCCTCTGATTGTTCTTGTCTGAAATTTTACAGCCCATTTTTAGACACACAATCCTGTTTTTTCCCCAAGGCTTCATGTCAGCCCCGCTCTGTGTCCAGGCTGAGGGCAGGGGTTTTAATATTTCCAAAAACGATGCCCATCAAACGAGGCGTTTCAGCACAGGGTGTAGTGAGAGGTTTCTCCCAGAAAGGGTGAGGGGGACCGCAGCTTCATCAGCACTTGCCTCTCTGGGTCTGTCTGGAGGCTTGGAAAAAATACAACCATAAAACCCTGCTGTCTCTCAGCAGCGTTGTTCTGTGGCAGCCTTTGGGGACGAGGGGAGGTCTTTGAGTGATAATACCGCACCCGTGGCTCTGCTGCTCCCGTGCCGGGCGTTGGACTCTTGGGGCTCTGGGTCCAGACTTGAGCAGTGGGATTTGGGCTGCAGCACCTTTCCTCGTCCCTTTTCCATCCTTCACCCTGCCTTGTGGCAGTCTGCGATGTAAATAGTGGAAATGCTCACTGGAAAGAGGCCTCAAACACTACATTTTCATTACAGTCCTCAAATTATAGGGTTGGTTTAAAATTAGAGGCAGAGCTAATTGTGTGCTCCCATCCTGTGCAATCGAAATTTGTAGGAGCTGGGAAAGGAAAGCAACTGGACACGCCACCGCACACCCCCTTCCACCGGCACCTCGTGTTTCCCGCTCTGCTAACAAAGCACATTTTGCAGCCAAACAACAAAATTCAAGGCATTTGCAGTGCATCTACTCCCTGCGATGTCTCAACCCTGGCCTCTGTTTTCTCAATGTGAAAAGCTAATCCTTTTAGAAACATGTGAATTGGGAAACAGACCCAGTGTCAGCCCAAATCATGTCTCCTCCCAGGTGTTCGTTAAGATTAAGGGCCTTTCTTCTCTGTCCTACGCAAACTGATAAGCAGTTCTTTTATCAGATAATAAAATGATAAACAGCAGCGTAAACAGGTTGGTAATAATTTTTGTACAAAAACTTTAGGGAAAGAAGAGGTATTTGAACTTCAGCCTCCTGTGACCGCTTCGGCCATGCCTGGACACCCCCCCCAGGTTGCTTATCTCCGCTAACTGTAGGAGTGGGTGGCTGAATCCAGTTATTCCCACCATTCTCTGGGGTACGTGGGCTTGGGTGCTGGTATTGCAGCCCATTGGGGATCTCTGGGTAGCAAAGGTAGGGCCAGAAAGGACCCACCCTTTAAGAAAATGCCTTTATCAAGTATACGGTCTTATTTTTGTTTGCTGGTTAATTAGCACAGAGTGGCCTGAGCAGGAAGGGCCTGCCCTCACCCCGCACACCAGCTCTTCCCAAAGGCCTGGCCGTGCTGGTGCCGACATCCCAGGGGATCTGTGGGGGGATCAGGGGCATGTGCTGGCTCCAACGCCCTTGCCCGGCGCTGGGGCTCGGTGGGTGCCATGGTATGGAATACGTTTGCCCATGCGATGCTGTGCGCTGCCACCATTGGTATTCCTGGTGTCTGAGCTGGCGCATTCGGAGCCAGTGAGAGCTTCATCCCTGGCTGCAGGCTGCAATGTATCCATACCCAAAAATGCAGTTGATGTGGGGGCAGCGGGATTTTACCCTGTGCGGGAGCTTCGCTGTGTTATTTTACACCTTCCATCTTTTGTAGGGTAAATAGTTTGGCAGCGAGCAGGGCTGAGCTCTGCAGAGCAGCCCCAGGCTCTTTGCAGACCCCGGGAACGCAGTGACCCATATTCACTGGATCACATAGCTGTGCTCAGCAGAGGTCCTTCTATAAGGTACAGAGGCTTGAAGCTATCCTCACACCTGCCTGCCCCCCAAGACCGTGCAAAGCAGGGATCCAGCTCAGCGGCTGTACAAATATCTGGGCTGACCTCTCCGTAACGTCACCAGCCTGTGCGGGGAGTTTTGCCAAGCCCAGGCATGCAGAAGCATCCCTTGGGAGCCCAGTTGGGGCTCTCCATAGTGAGACGGTGGTTTTCTACAGGGACAGAACTGCCTTGGTTCTCCTTGCAGCCCCCCAGAGATGTGGCACAGCACCCACCAGCAGTAGGTGCTGGATGGGACCAGACCCTTTTCCTTCATCCAGCCAGCAAAGTCACTGCTTTGCCCCATCCATCCGGGCCAGTGTGGTGGGACGTGTTGTGCTTGAATCCCACAAGAATTGTGTCGGTCCCAATGGACATAGGCTGGTTTAACTTTTGTTCTAAAGGCCAGAGATCCCCTTTAACAGACCTTCTTGCAAGGAGGTACCGAGCTTCCCTGGAGCCCCAAATGTTGGTTTTCACATGCTTTGGCTAGGAACACCTCATTTCAGAGATGCATTTTCTCTCCTACCACACCTGTGGGCATGAGGTACGGTACGTGGTGCGTAGCACGCTGTTCCCCTTGCTGTGTTTTGGCCACAGGAGATTGCACAGTGCCAGGGTTGCGCTGGGAGCGGTGTGGAAGCTCCACGTGCCCCATGTGCGGCACGCGTCCAGCCAGCCAGCAAGCAAGCGCGTGGCCCAGATGCTGCCTTATGTTAGCTTCCCTCTTCTTTTATACTTAAAGCATGCATCATATTTTGTGCTGACTTAATACAACATGGATAGTTGTACTTTCCAAGTAGCTGGCAACCCTTAATCAATGTTAATTGGCTCTAATTAGCGTATGTTAATTAATGATATTTACTACAAATTAAAGGTATGAGTGCTCCCAGAGGGTTTCCTGTTCATCCAATTAGTGCCAATTAGTTGCAATTAACACGTGTAAATGAGATGCCATTGAACCCAAAACAAACAGCACATAGTCTGCTGTACTCGCATGCAGTTGAACTTGAGCACGCTGTGGCAAGGGGAGGGGAGAGGGACTGCAGAGGGCTTTTAAATAACGGGAAGGTCTCTAACATCTATTTAAGCTGGCTCATTATTTCACTCTGTGCAAGCAAGTTGAAGGAAAGTTGATCTGAATAAAAGCCCTTGGCAGAGTAAATGGGATGTGTTTTCTTGTCTTGTTGGACTGCGAAAAGGGCACAGCGCTGTGTTAAGAATACTGCCGTATTCATATTTGCGCCTAGTCCTGGTTTTGCATTTGGCAGGGGGGATACGCAGCCCTGCAACCGCGCTCCTCCTGCTCCTGTCAGGAGCGCAGAGGGGACCCAGCCTAATACTCTGGCACAAGAGGAGCCCACAGCTGTTCCAGAGGACACCGATCATCTCAACTAGTTCCCCAATCTCTTTGTTGTTATTTTTTTCCCAGCCAATCTTCAGCACCATCATCAAAAGGTGTGCTTTCGGTACTTCTCTGCTCAGTTTTTTTGGCCTGGAGGTAAACACATCCGCGAAAGTTTCTTGCCCTCAGCTTCGATTGCAGATGCAATCTGGCAGGCAGCAGAACAAATTGTCATAATTGTGTTTAATTATAAAGCGTAAATGGATTATCTTCAGGTAAGGATGATTTATTTAACTAATCAGTCTGATCACAGAGAATGTATGGTCTGGAGATGAAAATCATTTGGGGGAAATGGGTAATTCCTTTTCCCATCAGCCCCCAAGTAAGTCAGGATTTTAGCACAAAATCCAGCCCAGAGAGAGGGGGCTCAGCCAAGCGCATGACCCTTCATCCCGAGGGATGTTTTTGAACATCTTCTCACCCCACGTCTCTTGCACTGGAGTTATTCTTTTCCTTTTACTTCCTGTTTTCAGATGAAAACAGCTGTGTGGTCCCATTTTGGACGGTTTGTGCCATACACCATGGACTCAGTCCTGGGCTTCACGGACACACAACCCCTCGCCCTGTAACTCCATCAGGGTGGGGAGAATAACGCTGGACAGGACGAAGCCAGCAGTGCTGCTGCAACCGTTCCTGCGATGGGGGAGTACCCAGTTTGGACACTGAGCCCAGGGCCAGGCCCTGTAAATGCCAAACAAGCATAATTAATTGACCATCTGCTTGAAAACCAAGTACTGGGTGGCACTGAAGTATGACTGCCATGTCATGAACCTCTGAAATACCTCTGGAAGTTGGGTGCTTTGGATACTGATGTCTAGCTCAGACGTCCCGAGCTTTCCTTTGGTTTTATGTGAGTGATCCTCGGTTTTGGAAGGTGGTGGTGCCTTAAGAAATGATGGGAAGCCTGCAGCTGGGGGGTTTGTTGTCTCCAGGGGCTGGCAAGGAGGGAAAACATAGGGAAGTTGCCATCCAGCACCCACGCATCTGGAGAAGGGTCTTTGCAGACCTCAGTCCTCCCCTAAACCACATAACAATTCCCTTGCTATGGTTACATGTTTGGGGAATTATTTTGAAACCATTACAACACGAGCAGGGAAATAAGGCACCTGTGGTGTTTTTTGTTATTCCTAAGAAAATTCTCCTTGTGTTTAATAGGTGATGTTTAATAAAAATGAAAATGAGCTTATCCTGAGCAAGCATGCACACCAAAAGCTGGCATTTAAATTACAAATTATGATTTAATAACTTGTCAAGAAACTCACCAATGTAACAGCGTGATAATTATTGAAAGGAGGCTTCATAAATACTGGAATACCATGATCTGTTACAAAAACCAAGCTCATAAACGCCCCGAGATCTCTGTGTAGGACTGGGCTGCAAACCTCCAGCCCTCACCAGGAGAAGGTTCTCAGAGAAGTCCTAACCATGAGGTCTCTTAGGGCATCCCCATCCTGGAGGTGACATACCTTGAGTTTTGCTTGCTTCACTGTAGGGTTGCAGCGTTGCACAAACAGTAATGGCAGTCGTATCCAAGAGGTCCTCTGTGGGTGCGAAGGGCAGGCCTGGGCAGGGAGGGCTCCCGCTCCGGGCCGAGGGGCTCCACGTCGCCAGCACTGGGAGGTGTGTTCACGGTGCAATTCGGCGAGGCGGTAGTGGGAAGCTGGATACCTCGCCACGGGTTTAGCAGCAGCAGTGGCACAGCTCGGGAGCACGACAGCATGCTGCAGCAAGACAGGACTGGGTTTGCGGTTGCAAGTGGGCTGGTGTAGCGGGGAGCTTGGCTGCGGGGAGTCAAAACGGAGCCGCCCAGTGCTGGAGGCAGAGCAGACGGTGCGTGTCGGGGCGCTGGGCCCGGGGAAGGATGTGACAGACGGGGCTGGAGAGCACGAGCGAGCCCGCGCAGAGGGTGGCACGGCTTTGCCCGAGGGAGGTTGGCCACGGCCCAAGGATGCCGAACTGTGTCCAGCTCTGCTGCTGCCGCACGGAGCTGGCCCTGCCGGGCGGGCGAGCATGGCTCCACCATTGAAACCTCCAAGGTGCCACGTAGAGACAGACCATGTTGGCTGGGGAGAGTCTTCTGTTCAAATAACCTGATAACAAAAAATATTTATGGTCCTGGGAGGTCAAGATTGCTCCTTTGCACCCCCTGAGCCCCCTTCTAAACCCTTGACTGATTTGCTAGGAAAAATTATCTTTGGTGAGGCCTTATTGTTTGAATCATGTCCCACCTCTTAATTTAAACAAAATGTTCACATAAGGACTTTAATATATACTTTAAATTACAATCTTCACTTTCTGTTGGTTGATTACAGCATATGACTCTCAGTTGGAAGGCCATTATTTCTGCTATGATTTACAAAGCAGTTAAAGTGAAATCTATGTAATAAATATTGAAGCGTTGTAATAGATAATTCTGCATATTTAAATGCGACAGACCCCTTGGCACAATGTTCGGCTGGCAGGAGGGCGTGAAAATCCCGGACAAAAGCAACTGGCAGGCTCAGGTTTTGGTTTCTGGCTCAGCCTTGTGTCTCGGTGGGGACTGGCATGCCGGCGAGAGCTGGGTGCTGGGAGTCTCGGAGGAGAGTGGCATCCCCGTGGGAGCTGGGTGCTGGTTCCCGTGGGCTGGAGCAGCTCTGGCTGCCCCAGCTGGGAGCAGGGAGCTCGGCTCAAAGTTGTCCCATTAAATCTAAGCTGTTCCCATTACGTTGCTTGTAGTATGATGCCTTAGCCTGTACTGTGCCATAGTAAAAATGGGCCTTAAAAGGCCACCAAAATGTGAGCATGAGAGCCCGGCGTTTATAGCAGATTCTGGCCATAAATTCAGGGAGTGGAAGTGGACACCCAATCCAGATTAACTACAGCAAAGGAAAGCAAAAGAAAACTGTACAAGGAAGCCAGAGATTTACTGCGAACCCCCACCACTGCTATTCTGTGCCATCCAGCAAAGCGCCGCTATCTCCAGACACAAGCTCACCTTGTAATTCTGCAGTGGTGCAGGGACAGGCTGTGGTGTAACGTGGGGCGGCACCGTCACAGGATGGGGTTTGTGGCTGTGGCACTACAACAGGATTGAGGAGCTGTAGCAGCTGCCTCCGGCGCTGCCAGCACGCCGTGGCAGTCACTCTGCAGGCAGGGGTTGTCAGAGCTCTCTGCCAAGTCTGGCAACCAGACCCTTTCCAGCTTTAGCCCCCCATGCCTCAGTTTCCAACTAGGAGATGGGAGGCATCATGCCTCCTCCTCCATCTTCCTCTCTGTTGTGCTGATTAACGCTGTGGTTGTGCAAACAAATATGTGCCAACTCCGTGTTTCGAATATACGGGGTGTTACAGAAATCAGTGTAACTGAACAGAGCTTATGACTAGGAACTGGCGCTGGTTTAAGGACCATCTCCTGTCACACACAAGAGCTCCCGTCATGATGTGACCCCATCCCAGATGAAACCTCAGCATGCCACTGTAATGCAAATACTCTTACTAGTAATAATTAAATGGCAGTCTGGAGCGGCCAGTGGTTTCCAGAATCTCATGAATTGGAGCTTTTCTGGCCAGGAGAGCTTTTGGGTCTTTGTCCTCGCTGATTTAGCCAGTCAGAAAATGATGCTTTGAAGAGCTGCAGTGGTTTGTGCCGATCCCTGGGCTGGCTGCCCCGCTCTCCTCTGGGTGGCAGCAGGACGTGCGCACCTCGCTGCTCAGGGATGAACCAGCACCCTCAGCTCAGCCCGACCCTTCCTCCCTTAGTCTAACTTCAGCTGAGAAGTCAAGTCTGTGAACAGCTACTCCTATTTAGTTGCCAACTGTGGTTAAACCACGACACACCCCCAGAAATCCAGATTAACTTGCTGGTTTCACCCTGTAGCCCTGGGTTTACAGCACCCTGACCACGACAAGGACCTGGTGCTGTGGCCGGCTCCTGGCAGCACTCCCTGCTCACCACTGAGCTTGGCGCAGGTACATCTCCCTCACGCTCTCAGCAAAGTGCTTTTTCCTCTGTTCATCCAGCTGTGTTGCACATGTAAACAGCTGGAACCGCAGCAAAGTTCTTCATACATCAAGTTCAACAGGGAAAAAACAATGGGATGTCATTCGAATCGATGTTGGGGAGAGGAAAAGTTCCCATTGACTTCAGCAGCGTTTGGGTCAGGACTTCAAAATAGCCAAATTGCTTGTGAATTTTATTTTAAATTAAATACCTACCATAAATTCTGATTCCACAACTATGAAACTGCATGCACAGTGAAGGAGAGGTCCATCTGGGCTCCTCCCAACACTTTGCACGCAGGACGGGGCAGGCGGAGGGGGCTCCGTTTGGCAGCTCTCAGCTGGCAGAGTATCAGCTGCAAACTACTGGTAAGTGCAAAGAGCCACACTTGAGCGATGCACAGAAGGTGGCTTGGAAGAGAGGATGCCCAGTGGTCGTTTGTAGCTGCTTCCATCTGAGGATCTCAAAGCATTTTGTAAAGGGTTATGCTTTAAAATCACAAAACCCATATGAAGCAGATAGTTTATCTCCATTCTGCAATGGGGTGATAGGGTCACAAGTAGGGATCGTGACATTCCCAGGATAATACAGCCAAATATTGGCTGAGCCAGGGACAAAATGCAGCCCTCCAAGTCCCCCTCTCAGGCTGTTCTCACTTGCCCAATCTTGCCGGCTCCAGGCTATCTACTCAGCTCTTAAGGATTATAAATTTAAGTGTTGCTGGAAAAACAAGTCTGATAAAAGCTGAGAAACCTTACCTTTGCAAGGAAGACCTTAAAAACTGCCTTATCTTGGTCAGCTTCCAGAATTAAAACATTTTTATATTTATTTGCAAAGCATCTGAAACAAAAGAACTTTGGTTATTTCTCCTCGCTGAGATGTGTCCAGTTCTCAGTGGTTCCCAATACCTTGTTCATCCTGCTCCTCTTTTTCTTACTGCGTGACCGGCCATCCTGGAGGAAACTCTTGGGGATGAGTAGAGAGAGGGAAGAAAAAATAACAAACTGTGAAAGTGATGGGGAAAAATTGCTCTCCTGTTTCCTCTAAAACAAGAAAATGTCAAGGAAAAACTTTCATACAGATTTTTCCAGTATTTTTCAGTGAAAAATATGCTTCCTCAGAGAGATTTCAGGTGATTCTATGACTAAATAGTGAGTCTGCTTATTATTCTGTCTGGTGCTCCAGGACTTTTTTTAATTGAAAACAACTTGAGAGAGGGAGAAAACCTCTTTGACGTTAAAATCAAATAGGTGTGTTTGAAAGTAATTGGACTGGCCTGGAAAAAACCACTTTGTTGATAATTTTGAATGAGAAAATGACCATTGTGCCACACGAGGGTGACCGGGGAGGCTCAGTGGTGCCCGCGAGTCGTGGCCACGCCGGTGCGAGGTGCCGGCAGGGAGGAGCTGCTGCCGCGTGGGCAGGCAGGCGTGGGGCAGGGTCCCCCACGCCCAGCCCTCCCGCACCTCCCGACCATGGTGCAAGCACCCTTCCTCATCCCCCCCCGTCCCTTCCATCCACTTTGGCACTTAATTAGATGGAGAGGTGCTGCCGGCGCCTCGAGAGGGCAATTATCTGGGCAGCATCTGCAGGGGCCACAGCTCCATGTGCCTGGATTGCAAACAACAGTGGTTTCCACCAGCAGAGATCCCTGCCTAAACCTCGCTGGCGGAGCCGTTCCCTTGCTTAGCTGGGTCTGGCAAGATTAAAATTAATGTGAGATTGTAGGGCCAGATTGGCCCCGGCATTTAGACCAAAAATCCATCTTTTTGTCTTTTTAGGAACAAAAACAAGGAAAAAAAAGATTTTTGTTTCATTTTTGCTTTCTTCATCCTTCCCTTTTTTCCTAAAGCAAAGGGAAGTACTGCACCTTTGTTATCAAAAAGCGATGGTGCGGCCCGAAGACCCACCAAGCCATAGGGCAGCTCTGCCCAGCGGGTCCTGCAGGGATGGGCTTGCGGTGCTTCCCCCCACCCCATCATCTCACCTCCTTCGGCCCAAGAACCACCGGCAGTTTGTCACCGGCTCTGGCCAGGCTGCCATATTTCTCACCTCCCCTCCCCATCAAACGTGGGGCACGGAGAAAGGTTAAATTCAGGTCAGCACTCCCCGGTCACACGTTTCTGAGAGCATCCCTCGGAAAGCCGCAGGCACCCCCGCGCCGGCTGTGCCCGCCGACTCCAGCAGCTCGGAGTCAAGGTGAGAACGGCGGCGGGCGCGGGGATCTGTGCTGGGTTCACAGCCCTGCTCTTCCTGCACCGCGTCCCCCTCCAAACAAACAGAGCTTATGGCGAGCCGGGGGCGAGAGATGGATGGTAAACAAATGCACCTTTGAAGAGTGACAATGAGATAAATCACCCGGTTACTTCGTTGGCACACTCGATAATGCCATTATCATAAAGAAGGGACTGTTGGGAACGCAGGCGATCGTGCCATGGCAGGGGCTGGGGCACACCGGGGGTGGGGGCTGCCGGCGGGGGGCTGCATGCAGGAGCGTCCCCTTGCACAGGGCACAGGGTTGTCCTCTGCCCGCCTGGCTGGGGCAGAGCAGGTTCAGACTCACAGAACACTGATGAACCTTACCTTAATTGGGCTGCCTGTGACTTAAAACGCAAACTGCTGGTATTCCTGCTGGTGCCGCGGTCTCTCCCGTGCACTGGGTGAGCGGAATTTCATAAGGTGTCGTGGCCTAACACTGATGTTTACCTTCAGCCAGTGGCCGTCTGTGTGTGGCATCATCCGGCTCCACCAAACACGCCCTTGTCTCCACCAACCTGGAGCACCTGATGCAGAGACACCCGTGTCCAGTTTTCCCTGGAATTCAACAGATTTGGGATCAGGGCTGCAGCCTTGTCCGGGGGTTCATCCCAGGGCGGGAGGGATTTCCCCTCCTGCATTTGCCTCTCTCCACTGAGCCGCGTGGTCCTTCCCAGCTGGGGAGCTTGTGGGTCTGTGCCCCAGAGGTGCTTCAGCACCCCAGTCCTATCAGTTTTAGGCTCATATTTGCTTAAAACTGGTGGGGTTAGTTGAATTTCCTCTTGTAAATTCTCAGATTAAAGCTGGGCTGATATAAGTTGGGTGTCAGTGTGTCCCTGAAAGTGGACGCAACCCTTTGTTTTCACTAAATCTGCATAAAATTGTGCTTTTACATGAAGGGGCTCTGTGTAAATCCTGCTCCTGACTGACTCGATACAAATCTGAAGTAATCCTCGGTTTAGCTGAATTATGTGTATCTGGACACCTCTTTTCATGCGGGACTCAACCAAGGCTGCACAGGCTGCCTGTGCCCCACCCGCCCTCCCCTCTGTTCCAGGTAAGGAATTCCCAACTTTCCATCGGAGCGGGATGGGGACAGAAGGATGGAGAAGAAAATGAGGAGGAGGAGGATCCTTCCTCCACTAAGAGCTTCAGCCCTCATCACGGTGCGCAGGCTTCACTGTGGCTTCACTGGGACTTCTCAGCCCTTGGGCATAAAGTTAAGCGGGTGCTTAAAAGCTTGATCTGGAGCCATCGAAGTCGGCCATTTTTCTATTGACTTGACAAGGAGCAGGATCTGGCCTCAGGTCCCTGCAGGTTTAGGGCAAGAGGGCTCCACGCCTTGTGCCGTCCTGCCCTTAACAAAGGAGAAGGCAGAGAAAAGGAAAGGGGAAAAAATAGGGGAAAAAATGAGGAATGCTGAAATGAAGTTGTGCTCATTCAGCTCCCTCAGATGCCCAGGTCGCCATCATTAATATTAAGCAATCCCTGACAATACCACTCTCAATTTTCCAAAAGAATAACTATCAGCCTGGTAAACAAACCTGGAAATGTACAAAATTCAGCAGAATGTCTCATCTATAGAGGCTTTATGATAAATGTAACAAGGCAACAGCTATGCAAAAAAAAAAAAATTAAAATGTAGAAAATTGACATTTGGAATTGAGCTGGGATGTGCGCTGGGAACGCCGTCATCTTATCGACAAGGGGGGGGACCTGCAGCCCTTTCTTAAACCCCAATGATACAGGCTAATTTATATGCAGTTATTCACGTGTGCAGTAAATTCCAATTATGTTTACAAATGTCTGCTTAACATTTATGGAAAAGGAACCTCAGCATGTCTGAAATATCCTTATAAGGGTTTGGACTGGGCTTCTTTCTTTTTTTTTTTCCCCAACACCAATTTAATTATATTTTGCAGATTTAAAAAAAAAAAAAAAGTACAGCTGAGCTCTCTGATAGAAGGTTTAACATCTACAGCATATATTTTGGTTGTGTGACCGTTTCATAGATGTTTTAACTATATTTTTTTGTTTTCATGTAAAACTCAGGAGTTTACTTGATTTTTTTAGACAGAAAAAAAAGCAGCAACGAATAAGTGCAGTTAAAGATGCACAGGTTTGCAGATGGCTTCCTGTTGCAGATTATTTTTATTCTTTGTCTTGGAAATTCTTTATTTCAAAGAAACATTTCATCATCCCAGCGTTGCGTGTGCTGCACTGTCAGACCGAGGGCGCAACAGTCTCGCCCATCACACAGTGGCATTTTGCCCTCCGCTGCGTGAAGAAGCCTCGCATCCATCCTTGATTTTCCCTGTAAAGGTGTTTCTCACCCTTCTCCTCACTGGACCTGCACGTTTTCTCCGCCTGTTCATGTGTTTACCTGCAGTTTTGTACCATGGTGTGCGTTGTCGCTGCTGATGACTGTAGTGTTAGCGGGGCTGAGTAATTTGTCTCGGAGCCGTGGCGTGCAGGGCAGCCCTGCCCAGAGGCCCTGGAGCCTGGACGGCACCTGGGCACACACCTGCAAAGGTGGATTTTCTGGCTGTAGTAGTCATACAAAAAATGTGTATCTTCAAGATGCGTAGGGCAAGGAGCAGCAATTTTCACTCTCTCCTACCCTGGGCCTGGGCTTTAAAGGCAGCTGCAGCCCCGGGGGTGATGGCCCTGCAAGGGCATCTCCCTGGCCTGGCCTCGTGCCCTTCCTTGGCACAAGCTGGACCTCAGCGGAGGGGATTTACCCCAAGGAAAACAGTCATTTCTGCTAATTCTCAAACTGATGTTTTCAAACATTTTCCCTCCTGTTTCTCTCTAAATTTGAAACACTTGTAGTTTATTACAGCATGTTGTGTGAGCAGCATCACAGTGAGCAGCAGCCTGGCTCTGCAGATGTGTCCGTCTGGGGACAACGTGTGTCTGGCCGTCACCAGGCACCGGGCACAGCCCTGGCTCAACCCTGGGGTGTCCGAGACAGGGATTTCCACACAAAACTGAAGGGTCAGGATGCTTTATTGGTGCCTACCACCACTCGCTTTTCCTCTGGAGAGTGAAGGCGATGCACGTTCCCCTCCCAGGGCTCTGCAGCAATGCAGGAGTTACCCCAGGTCCCGACCCGGTGTCCTGGAGTGTGCTGGGGCAGCGCTGGGTCCCTGAACACGACCGTCACTGTCTGTGTCCAGTGACTCATTTTAAGCATTGCCACCCTGCCCGCTGGCACAGCTGCTCGCGGTGGTGGTGTGTACTCTGGAGATATGCAAAAGCATTTCCATTGTAATTTTTAAAGCTGAACAAGTCAGTATCTTACATATGAAACTACTTGAATTCAAACAGGGGAATGAAAACCGCGTCGGTGTTTGGAAATGGCATTTCCCTCCCAGGTGAAGCACCAGCTCTGTAGAATATTAATCTGGGGTTTTAAAAGCTATGGCAGGAAATCATCTCTTTCCAGAGCACACACAGACCTAAACCATTCCTCAAACACTGGAGCAAGCAGAGGACTCTGCTGTGCATGTTTGCTTGTCCAGCCTGCGGACGGAGGTGGGACGGGAACCTTCCTGTGGGCTTCCTTTGCGGGGGACATAATCTCCTGCACGTATGCAGAAAAGATTTGTTTCGAATTAACACCTTATTGATTTTGTGTAAAGACATCCGAGGGAACAGCAGTGAGCAGGGATTACGCACAGCGCACGGCAGGCGCCCGCAGAGCTCCGTCGGCATGCAGCCCGGCTCCGCTCTCCCGCTGCATTTTGCCTTGTGCACAGACGCCACGGTGACGGAGCTGCTGCAAACGCCAGGCTGACCCTGCGAAGTGAGAGGAAACGCTTCCCTCTGTGAGCTTCGGGGCAGCTTCTCCAGTTTTGCAAGAGAAATGGTAACAGCCTACAGACGTAAAATTTGGTGGGGGTTTAGGGTAGTTTGAGAATATGTCGTTGATCCAGGGCTCGGAGGTCTGTCCAGGGACTCCTTGCAAAGCCTGGGTCGGGACGAGGACGAACGCCCAAGCTCCTTCGCAGAGGTTGAGTGACCTTTGGAAGGCCCCTCCGGCTGGCAGCAGGCAGGCTGTCAGGCCAGGACCGAGGACACCAGGTTTTAATATCTCGGGTGCTGGGTGGGAAGGAGTGCTTGTCCTTGTAATCAAGAGCCCAGCGTGGCAAGTGTTAATGAGAAATTTCAGAAAGGGGAGAAGAGGGAGACCATGCTGTGGTTAGAGTAGGTTATTCGATATGAGAGCATATGTGGAATAAATGTGCCAGATTTTAAAAATTAGTTTTGTTTATTAGCACACCCTTAAGGAAATAAATCATACATCATTAGGAGTGATGTGTTCTCACCAGCCATCTTCATTAGTATTAACACATTTATCTAACAGCCATGTGAATTTCTTTCAGACATTTATTCCAGAATCTTGTAGGCTTTACAAATATTACCTAATTACAGCAATGAAGATTTTATTTCAACAACTGAAAAAAACACATCAGTAGGGAATTCTGCAGACTCAGAGCTTTGGAGTCTGAACGCCTCGGGAAGTTTCCATTTCCATACGCACACGACAGCGCCACGCTCATGGCACAAGGCAGGTGAGCCCAGAAAACTCCTTCAGATAATTGTTATCAGTGAAAACAGTGTCATTTCACAGGCAGGAGAAACATACTTTGTAAAACTGTGCAGTAGGGTTTGGGGTTGCCCCCGAAGGAAGCGTAGATAAAAAAGGGACTCTCCATTTGAAACAAAGTTTACTTGTTTGTCAGCAAAACAAGCTCCCGTGCCTTCGCAGTTACGCTGGTTTGGGGTTGGATGCATCGGCCTGTGCTCTCCGGAGCCACCTTCACCTGTGGATATAGAGACATGAGAAGAGCACAGAGGGACCTGGCTGATGTGAAGTTCTCAGTGCCCAGTAATTTGTGAGTGACAAACTCAGTAACAAGTTATGAAAGGCCATCAGCAGGGAGAGGAGCGGGGTGATGTCTCCCCAGCTGGCTGATCAGCTATTCCGGTTATGTAGCACCGTGCGTGCGTGGTTCTGGGGGCAGCTGACATGAGAAGTTGTAACATGCAATGTTAACAGCCTGCTGCCAAGAGTTCAACAAATAACGATGCATTGAAAGTACCAAACAGGAAAAAGACCAGTTCAGGCTGTGGCATGACAAAGCCAGGGGTGAGCAGCCTTTCACGTGACATTTTTGCAACTTTGGAATGATAACGCCGTCGTGGGGCTGCGTTTCCAGTGCAGGCGATGCCCTGCAGAGCGAGGGCACTGCCCGACTCGGGAGCCTCACCCAGCCCTCTGCAGCAGCCCTGGGGAGGGCAACACAGACAGGGTCTGGAGCAGGGGAGCTTGGCCCCCATCCACCAGGCAACACGATGAGGAAGGGAGCTGCGGGGTGATGGAGTCTGAAGGGTGCAGTGCATCCGCGTGGGAGTTGGGACACTTGGGTTGTGCCCAGCTCTGGGTGAATCTCAAGGAGCTGCTCCCCGCCCCGTGCCCTCCCACGCTGCCTCACCAACACAGCGGTTCAGGCGAGGATCTCCAGGCCCGGCTGGAATATGAGTGATGATGCTGTTGAGGAATGATTTATTTAGAACTGTATGGGTCTTTTAAAGTGAGCTTCTGAGCACAGAGAATTGGACCCTGGTAATGTTGGTGTGCGGCTCTGCCCTGCATGAGGGATGTCCTGGAGCACAGCAGAGCATCGTCAGGCAGGACCCTCATGGGGACTGAGCTCTGCCCCTGGCTTCTCCTGGAAAGACTATTTGAAACGAGTGAAATTTCACATTCTAGATCAAAATGATCTGGATTTTTTAATCTTGAAAATGGTATACTGATGCATTTGAGGGTACTGGGATCGTGGCTGTTCATGCCATGTCCTCGCTATAGTGTTGAAATAAGCTGAATATGTGTACAGCCAAACTTTGAACACTGCTTACTGCTCTGCAAAGAAAGGGAAGGTAACGGGGGCTTTAAACATGCATTTTTTTAAAAATAACATAATATATTTGGCCACATCTCCTGACTGCAATGCTCCAGTTTCATGCCAGTGTAGTGGTGACCCTATAGAAATCAGATGCTCAATTAGTATCTCAGGTGCCACGAGCGGCGCAGTGCTGTGCAGTGCTAACAAGCCCTGCCTGGTGCGTGCCAGTGACCTCTTTAATCGCCTCCGTGCCTGCAGTGCCGGGGCGTTCGAGCACTTTGAGCCACGGACTCCCACGCAGCGTCTGCCTTGTACCTGGCTCTTGCCCACCTGGTCCGGGCCGACAAAGTGTTGTGCTGAGCTGCAGACAGCTGGCAGCCGGGAGCTTTGTTGGGCTCAAACAGCATAAACCCAGCTGCCTCCGTTTGAGGGCATATGATAAAGCAGAGAGAAAGAAGGGCACGCTGGTGAGAGCCTCCACAGCCTGTCAGAAGCCTTAAAATAGAAGCCTATATAAATAGGGTGTGACATAGGATATCGTATAGTAATGTGGTATCAAATTACAGAATCTATATATAGAATATGATTAATCAGAGGTCGGGACTAAGCAGACAGGTATAAATACAGCCAGGAGCTCCGGATTAATTTTCACAAACAGCGAGGGAAGTTTGTGGTGCCCCAGTACCTGGTCCAGGTAATGCTGTTTTGTCACCCCAAACTAAGATCTGCATCTGCAGCAGGTAGGCAGAGGGCAGTGCTGGTTCCCCCCCAGTGTAGGCGTGTTATCCCTATATTTTATTGGGATAGTCCTATTTGGTTTGATTTCCACTATTTTTCTCAAACACTCTGCCTGACAGTGATGGCAGACACCAAAGGCTGGCATTCTGCTGATGGCAAAAACCCTCTTGAATCAGGCACCCTCTACTCCATCTGCTTGTACAGGACAAATAATGCAGCAGCCCTTTTTCTGTACAGATATGGGAAACCAGTGACAGCACTGAGTAAAGTCCGTTAAGTTACTCCTTCCTAAGCAGGAAGATAGTGTTCCTGTTGGGTAGGAAGGTACCGTCCACCCTCAGAAACAAGAAAAAAAACAAAACAAATGATTTGCCCAGAGTCACGCAGGGGGTCAGTGGCAGGGGGAAAGGTCTGGGCACCCTCTTCCCTCTGACACTGCGAGTAGACTCGGTGCCTCTGCACAAAATCGCGTATACGTGTTAGATGGGTGGATGAGATTGACTCTCACTCCCAGGGAAGTTCAGTGACTGTGAAATTAGTAAATTACACAGGCCCACAGAACTTAGAAAAACAATATAATCCTGGGGGTACTGAAATAATTAATTTGCTAATCAACTACACCTTGCTTTTTTTAATTTGCAAATAGCACTCCGTTTTGTTTCCCCATTTCAGCCACCTCACGAAGAGCAATGTTTTGGGCAGGAAAGCCGGAGGGGCCGGTGGCAAGGGCAGGCGCGGCGGCCCAGCACCCCGAGGGGGCTGCAAGGCACTGGGGAGAAGCTGCCTTAGCACCCCAGTGACCCCAGCAAGAGCTGGGGCGCTGCTTGCGGGGCGGGGGGAGGGCTCGCTGTGGTCTGGATCCGGCCCCTGGATCCACCCACCAACTTGCGAGGGAAGAGCCGGAGCTGCAGGGCTCCCGCAGATGGTTCGTGCTGGTTTGTCTCCCGGTCTCGCTGCACCGTTGTTTGCTTTAAATCATTTCAAATGCGGAGGTTGTCAGACAAGACAATTAACATGGGGAAGGGGGAAAGTATTACCATCCATTATTTGCCATAACATGAATTTAAGCCAGGAAGTCAAATGATAAAATATGTGGTGAAAAGTGTTGGTGGTGGGAGTGCCTAAATGAGTAATAGCCTTGGGCTTCTGAGCCTTGAACTTAACGTGCTAAGTAAATCCCCGAGGTCAAAAAGTATGAAAATTGTTGCAGCTTGGGGAGATATATTTTAACTTTGCAAAAGGTCCTTGCAAATCCGCTGCCGGGGCTCGGCGCAGAGGCAGGCGAGGAGCAGCGCGGAGGCGGCCGGGGGCTGCCGCTGCGGAACGAGCCGCTGGGTTCAGACCGACTAGCGGGGGCTGCCTGCTTGGCTTTATATATGTATATGTTTGGGGTTCTTTTGGGGGGGGGGGGGGGCGCTGGGAGGGGCTGGGGAGGTGATGGGGGCGCAGAGGCGTTTCGGCGGGGCGGGACGGGACGAGCCGGGGGCGCTTCGCGGTGCCGGGAGCGGCTCCGGGCGTCCCCAGCGCCGCCGCTCCGCCGGGAGAAGCGAGCGGCACCGCCGCTGTCGCCCCCCGGGGCCGCACCGGGCCGGGGGTCCCCGCGCCTTCCCGCCGCGCTCCAGCTCTTCCCCTTTAAAACTCTTCCTCCCTCTCGAGCTGACCATGCGGCTGAATTTATGGAGAGAGATGTTTTAGCAGAAATCCCCCAGAGTCTCCCATCAGCCCTAAATCCCCAGCCTGCTCTCCCTGGGAGACCTCATGACACAGAGCATGCCAAAACAGCTTCGTTTTGCCTATGCATTAGCAATCTATTTTACCTTTTTGACATCTCTCACACATAAAACCGTAAGAGAGAAATAAAATATCTGTCTCTGGGCGAAAATAAAGCTTTGCCTCCCTCCTGATCTATAGGATATAAAATAAAGCCATGGCTTTGATAGTGGCTTTTCCTTATACTGGAGTTGCTTTTGCACACACGGAGACAATGAAGATGGATGAGTCGGGATCGGTGCGTCCTCCTGGGGTTTGTTTCACCCTCTTTTTTTATAGTCTCCCCCCCGCCCCCGCCACCTCTTCACTTTTCTTTCTTTTCTCTTTTATTCGTCTTTTAGCTGCCCTTTCTCCCTTTAACAACGCGAAGAATCCCCATAAGCTCTCGCACCCCCGGGCTCTCCCGACCCACCCCCCCGAGCCCGGCCCGACCCCCAGCCGGCCGCGGCGGAGCTCACACCCCCCTCCCGCCTCACCGGGACCCTCCCCGGGCCCCCCCGGGCTCTTCCCGGCCGCTTCCCCGGCTCCGCCGGCAGCTCCCAGTCAAACGCAGAGTCGCACACCTCGGATTTGTAATTATTTATTAACTATATTTTCCATAAACAATGCATGAGCTGGGAGTGTAAGCGACAACATTTAGCGACGTGGAAGGAAACCCGGGAGGGCTAATCAAGGGGGGGGGGGGAGGGCAGAAAAATAAATAAGAAAAGGGAAAGGCGAGCGGAGCCGCGGGGGGGGGACACGGGGGACGGTGCGGGACCGCCCGGGCGTGTTTACCCTCTGCATCGACCCGAGTGTGGCAGAATAAACCGGGAACCTCTAATCCATAATTGAAAGATCTTTTTTTTTCCAATTTTTTTTAAAAGCAACCCGGCGCTGGACCCTGTCCAGCAAGGGGGTTATTGCGCGGGGATGTTCTACAGGCTTAATTACATCCGAACTTCAATATTTGTTTAGTGCATTAGCCGCATATATATTTAATCAGGCGGAGGCGCTCTTCCTGCGGGGGAAAGTTTGGGGGGGGGGGGAAGGTGTGACACCCCCACACACAACCCCTCTCCACGGGCTGTCCCCCCGCGGCGCGACCCCCCGGAGCGACCCCCGCCGCCCCGGGCAGCGTTCCGCCGGGCTGCGGAGGGGTCGGGCCGGGAGCTCGGGGCTGCCCCCCACCCCCCGGTCGTGGATGCTCCCACCCACGGTGGGGCCGCGGGGACGAAGCGGCTCCGCCACGCGTTTCTGGTGGCTCCGGCGGCCGCTCAGAGCCCGGCAGCATCAGCGATCCCGGGCGCGGTGGTTGCGAGACGTTGGGAAGCACGGGAAAATAATTTTTTTAAAAAAAAAAAGGGGGGGTGGGGGGAAGAGGGGAAGCTTAGTGCCGCGGGGGGGGGGACGGACACACGACACGGCAGAGAGAGTGTCTGTGCCTGGGAGGGAGGGAAGTTTCTTCCCCGGCTTCGCTCGGGGGGAGGGAGCGGCTGGGCCGGGGGATGCCCCGCAACGGCCGTGGTCCCCGCCGCCCCGCCGGCAGCGGCTCCGGTGCTCGCACGGCACTGGTGCCCCGTAAAGGAGAGTGAAACCCCATTACCGAGCGCAGCCGTGTAGAAAGGGTGATGATAAACAGGGTGATGTTTAACTAAAAAGACGGGAACGACACCAATAAAATGCAAATTCAAATTCGCCTGAAAGGGGCTTTTGGTTTTTTCTGTATTAGATTTAAAATAAATTCGATTTTTTTTTTTTTTTTAACTCTTCTCATTTCCCTCTTTTTCAGCACCGGGGCCGGGCGGAGTTGCTCGGCTCTGCAGCACCCGGGCCGGGGGTACGGGCAGGCTCGGCCCCGCCGCCCCGCTCTCCCGGCCGGGAACGGGCCTGGGCGAATTGCAAAATGCGTTGAAAAACACCCCAAAAAACCCACCAAAACCCAAAAAACCCCACCCCAAACCCCAATCCCCAGCGCAGCCGCCTTGCCCTAGGAGGGGGCGATGGCAGGCCGGGGGCTGCCGTGCCGTCCATCCCCGTCGCCCGGGGCGGGGGGGGGCGGGATTTCCGCCTCCCTCCCCAGGCTCCGCGGACTCCCCGGCCCGTGGGTGCCCCACGCCGGGACACGCCTGTCCCGCGGGACCCCGCGGCGGGGGGAAGGCCGGGCTTGGAGAGTTTTTCTTTTCGGTGCCCGCTGGAAACAGCGCTGGTATTTTCGCCTCTCAGAGTCGGGGTCGCCGGGGGGGGGGGGGCGCGAGGCGGACCTAGGGCACCCCACGGTCCCCACCGCTCGGAGCAGGGGGGAAGAAGCCCCCATCGGTCTCTCCGGGGCGATTTTGGGGGGATTTGCTTGTACCGGCGCGGGGAGCCCCGCCGGGACATCAGCGCTGGCCGCCCCACCGCGGCGGGTACCCCGGGGCGGCGGGCTGCGCTCCCCTCAGCCCGGGAGGGGTGGTGGGTGGTTTGGGGGGTGGGGCACAGCGGTCTGTGCCCCCCTTGGCGTCGCCGGGCCCTGCGCGGAGCCGACGGGGCCGGAGGGGGCAGGGGATAACCAGATGCTTTCGCTAACGCCTGGGAAAGGAGCGGGGGGGGGGGGGGGAGAAATCGCTGTGAAAAACTGGTGCTTGATGGACATAAGATGCTCATCTCCTTCCCCTCATTCATCCCCACCAACACATGTCACTTGGGGCCCGCAGTCAAAGGGAAGCGCTCCCCTGACGGCAGCCCGCAGCTGTCGCCTTCCCGGGCGGCAGAGCGGGGCCGCCCGCCCGCCCCGGCCCCTCCGCTCCGCATGAGAAGTGGCCCATATGCAGGGGGGCCGGGGGGGGCGCCCGGGGCTCTATTGATCCGGCAAAGCGACCCAGCAGCTGGGCGGGGAGGGCAGGGACGCCGAGAGCCCGGCGCGACCCCGAGGCGCGGCCCCGACGGGGCGGTGATGGCCGGCTCCGTCCCGGCGTGGGGGCACTGGGAGACCTGGGGGAGGGGCGGGGGACACGACACACACACCAAATCACGGACGCAGCCCCGGGGGCTTTTAAACACCCGCAGGAGCACCAGGGTGATGCCTCGGCCCATGAGCTGCCCCGCAGCTCTCCCGGTGCGGGTAGGCTCCACACCCCCGCACCTCCAGGCCGAAGCGGCGGGCAGGGCGCGGAGCCGCGCCCCGGCACCGGGGCGGGGGGGCGGGATTTTCCAGCCTTCGTTTTCCTTTTTATCATCCAATTTTTCCCTCCCCCACTTTATTTTTTTTTCCTCAAGGACGAGGAAAACAGACGTGAAAGAGAGCGCGGGCTGTGTGCAAGGGCGCGGGGAGGCGCGGGGTGCTGCGGGCTCCGGGACGGGATTCCGCCAGCCCCCGGGACAGGGGGTGCCCCGTTTCGCAGCCCCGTCTGTGACCCTCGGGCAATTAATCCGCCGTTTCCCTCCTAATTTCCCGCCGGCGGATCAATGGGCCCGACGGGAAGGGGAGAGGGAGGGGCCCGGGGCCCGGGCGGCGGCACCTCCCCGGAGCGGCAGCTCCCGCCGGGCGGCAAAGCGGGGAGGAAAGAGAAATCACGGCCCTCCGAACCGCCCCGGCGACCGACCGGGCCCCTGGAAGGTAAGAGCAAATGCGGTTTTATTTCCTTAAACAAGAAAAAAAAGGGGGTGGGGTGTGGATATCGGGGGCAGCCGGATCGGCCCCAAAAGGGCGCTGCGAGTGCCGGCAACGGAATCGGTGCGAAGTTACCGGCGCCGTCCCTCTGCCCGCGGCGCCAGGCGGCTGCCGGTCCCGCCGCCCCCTCCCCGCCCGGGCACGTCGGAGCCCCCCGCGCCGCCGTCCCGGCTCTATCCGCACCTTTTCTCCCGGGAAAAGCGAACCGTCGCGGGTTTTTCCTTCCGGGAGTCGCACCGCACCGCGAGAGACTCCGCGCCCCCCGCCCTCGGCTCCCACCGATGCGGGGGGGGGGGGGGGGGGGGACGGGGACACGGACCCCACGGTAAACCGGGAACTCGTTGGGCGCCGCTTCCGAGCGAACCGCTCCGGTGGGTCCCTATCACGGATGCGTAACCCTACGGGAGGGGGGGTCCCCGACCCCACCGAGCAGCCCAGTTCCCACCCCGCCCGCCACCGACGCACCTACCCGCTGCAGGGCGCGCCTCGGCCGGGCCCGCGCGGGCCGTCCGTCGGTCGGTCGGTCGGTCGGTCGGTGTGTCTGTCCGCCCCGCCGTGCGGCGCGGGCCGGGAGCGGGCGGAGGCGTTGGCGGCGCCCCGGCGGCTCTATAAAGGGGCGCGGACGCCCCGTCCGGCGGCGGCGCGGCGGGAACGGGAGGCGGGAGGGGCGGGGGGGGGGGCGGAGGGGTGTGGGGGGGGCGGCGGCGGCGATTGGCCGGGGCGGGCGGTGACGTGCGCGCGCGGTGCATAAGGCCGGGGCGGCGGGGCTGGCGGGAACATGCAGTGCGCCCTGCGCTGCCGGGACGGCGCGGGCAGCGCCGCTCTCCGCCCTGCCCTGCCCTGCCCTCCCTCCGCCTCCGCCTCCTCCTCCTCCGCCACCACCGGCACGGCACGGCACGGCACGGCCCGCCGCCGCCGCGGGAGGCGGAACAAGCAGCCGGTAGAGCCGAGCGATGCCGCGCCGGCTCGGTGGGGACGCGGCCGGCCGCCGCGGGTAGCGCGCAGGGCGGTGAGCGGGGGTAGGTAGGAGCCGGGCGCGACGTCGGTACCGCCGAGACGTCGAGGGAGAGACAGACAGACAGAACACGGAGCGAGGAGCTGCGGAGCGTCCCCGTGTCCCCCCCCCACCCCCCCCGCGTAAGGACGGCGGCCCGCTCCGCGGCGCGTAGGGCCATGTCGCCGCGGCAGCAGCCCAAGCCCTTCTGACCGCTGTCGGGTCTCCATGTCTCGTTTTGTTTGGGTTCGTTGGCTTTTTTGTTTTGGTTTTTTTTGTTTTTCATTTTTAAAAAAATTTTTTTCCTCTGATTTCTCTTTGGGAAAAGCACTTTGACTCCTGACTGCTCTACCTCAGACCTGAGAAAAACTCATCACGCTCGCTTTTTGGCGTTCTTCTTTTTTTTTTTTTTTAAATTGTTGTATTTTTTATTTTTTATGAGCGCCGACCTTTATAGCCGTTATTATTTTATTGTTACTATTATTATTGTTGTTGTTGTTGTTGCTGTCGTGGTCGGTAGCGGCCGAGATTCTGCGGTTGCGGCGAAGCGCTGGTCTCCTCGGGCAGTGGGTGGTTTCTCCTGTGTTATCCCTCCTAGGACACTCGAACGAAGATTTTTCTTCCTCCCTTTCTTTTTCTCCTCCTTCACTTCTCCAAGGCTTTTAAAACAAATACACACACACACAAAAAAGCAAACCTACGCCAGTGTTGTCGTCTTTTAATTTTTTTGTTGTTTTTAATTTTTTTTTTTGCTTGACATCTGGGAAACCAATACCCCCCACTCTCAGAAATAACCAAAGACAATGGTTCACTGTGCAGGCTGCAAAAGGCCAATCTTGGACCGGTTTTTGTTGAATGTACTGGACAGGGCTTGGCATGTGAAGTGTGTTCAGTGCTGTGAATGTAAATGCAATTTGACAGAGAAATGCTTTTCGCGAGAAGGCAAGCTTTACTGCAAAAACGACTTCTTTCGGTAAGTACCGGATCCCCTGCCCGCAGCCGTAGCTCCCCTGCATCCATTTTTTATCTCCCTTTTCCCCTTTTTTTTTTTTTTTCTTGTGTTCCCCCGTTGTCCAGCGTCTCCCACAAACGCCTCTCCCCCGTCCCTGCGCACACGCAGCCCCCCCGTGCCCGTCGTTACCGCTCCGGGCGCTCTCCCGGGGCGGGCGCGGGGGTCCCGGCGGGGCAGGCGCGGCTCAGGCCCGAAGAAGGGACCCTTCCGAGCGCCCCGTCGGGGTCCGCAGGGCGAGGGTCGGCCCTTCTCCGCGGGCACCGGCCGAGCTCCGGTTCCCCAAAGTTGCCTCGAAACTATCGAGCGGCGGAGCGGGGGCGGTGCGGGCCGGGGCCGAGCAGGGCCCGGTGGTGCGGGGCGGGGGGAGGGGGGCGACCCCGCCGCCGTTACAGCGGCACTTGCCGGGCCTTTCCGCGGCTCTGAGCGCAGCCCCCGCGGGCGGGAGCCCGGCCTTGTTCTCAGCACGGCCGGAGCCCGGTGCCGCCCCGGCGGGGAGGGCCCGGTGCGCGGCTCCGCGGGCCCAGCGCAACCCGTCAAACCGAGCCGAGGCCTCCCCGGCGGGCAGCGACTCTCCCCCGCACCCCCGGCGGATCGATGGAGAGGGGAGCGGGTACCGGCAACGATCGCTTCCCCCGGGCATCCCGGCCGGCCCCGGAATAAATCGGGCTCCGCCGCCCCGGCCCGCAGGCACACCGGCAACACCGGCAAAGCGCGGCCCGGGGTCGCGGCGGAGCCCTTCCCGCACACCGCATCGCCCGGCGCGGCGGAGCGCTGCCCCCAGCCCCGCCGCTCTCCCCCGCCACCCCCCCCGGGCACGGGACCGGCGCTGGCGGGAGCCCCGCGATGTGGCCCCGCTAGGAGCAGAGCGCTGCGGGCACCCAGTCCCGGTGCGGGGCCGGCGCCGCCCGGCCCCCGGCTCCCCGTCGCCGGCCGAGCCGGCACCGGCAGCTCCTCCGGCCAAGGCGCGGCCGAGGCGCGTAAGGGCATACCGGCGCTTCTGCCTAACGCCCGTTAGTGTCGTTAATCAGCGCGTCGGGGCAGCGGGGGGACCCGGGACAACGCAGCCCCCGTGTTTAATAAATCCCTCGGCACTTCATCCTCTGCCCAGCCGGGGCTTCTGGGCGGTTTGGGGTTTTTTTGGGGGGTTGTTTGGGTTTTTTTTTTAGATATCATTTCAGGCATCCGCTCGCTAGGGAAGGGGGAACGCTGTGGAAGGATGCGTTATTTAATTTAATTTTGCACGGCCGAGCGGTGCAGCTCGCCGGGGCGAGCGGAGGCGGCGGTGAGGGGCGCGGGGCTGCGGGGCCGCTCCCGGCGGGGCCCCGCGGCTCGGGCGGGCGCTGCTGACCTGCTCCCCGGCCTCTCCCCGCAGGTGTTTCGGGACCAAGTGCGCGGGCTGTGCCCAGGGCATCTCCCCCAGCGACCTGGTCCGCAGGGCGCGGAGCAAAGTGTTCCACTTGAACTGTTTTACGTGTATGATGTGTAACAAGCAACTCTCCACCGGCGAGGAGCTCTACATCATAGACGAAAACAAGTTTGTCTGCAAAGAAGATTACCTAAATAACAGCAATACTGCCAAAGAAAACAGCCTGCATTCAGGTGAGGGAGCGCGGCCGGGGCGATGCGGGGGGGGGATGCGCTCAGCCCCGGCTTCTCGGCGGGGAGAGAACCGCACTCCTTCCCTTCTGCTCTCCCCTCCCGTCCCCTCTCCTTCTCCTCTCCTTCTCCTCTCCCTTCCCGTCCCCTCTCCTTCTCCACTCCCCTCCCGTTCCCTCTCCCCCGGTTGTACCGGCCCGTCCCCCGCCGTCGGTGTCTCCTCCCCTGCCGCCCCCAGGTTGATCGTGACCCGCTTTGCTCTCACCCAGCCACCACCGGCAGTGACCCCAGCCTGTCCCCCGACTCCCAAGACCCTTCCCAGGACGACGCCAAGGACTCGGAAAGCGCCAACGTCTCCGACAAAGAGACGGGCAGCAACGAAAACGACGACCAGAACCTGGGGGCCAAGCGGCGGGGACCCCGCACCACCATCAAAGCCAAACAGCTAGAGACTCTGAAAGCCGCCTTCGCGGCCACCCCCAAACCCACCCGGCACATCAGGGAGCAGCTGGCGCAGGAGACCGGCCTCAACATGCGGGTCATCCAGGTACCGCGCCCCCCCCCCGTCCCGGGGCACCGGGCGTGGACATCCCCCGCCCCCCCCCGGGGCACCGGTCCCGGCCCCGCACGCCTGGAGGGGGATGCGGCGGTGTGGGCGGGGGCCGGTGCCCGGCAGTCCCCGCACTGCAGGGCCGGGGAAAGCCCCGCCGTCGTTTCAAATCGTTATTACCACCCCCCCGCCCGAGCCCGACCCCGGCCCCCCCAGCCCCGGCCGGTCGGCAGGGACAGAGCTGCGGGATGCTTTTAGAAAGTCCTAAAGAAGCTGTAAATGGTATCGAAATTAATAACCATAAATGTGAGGGGTTAATGGATAAATAAGAATGACAATGCGCTGGAATTATTAAAAGGTTTATAAACCCGCAGCGCTGGGGGTAATGGGGGGTTAAAGGACCATTAAAGACGAGGTTAGATTGGAGAGTCTCAGTGTGAGGGTAATTAGGAGTAATCTTGTCAGGGTAATAAGAATTAACTCAATCATTCTTGACCTGCAGCCGGCGAGCGGCGGGGAGCGCCCGGCCGGCCGCGGGGCCGCCGTCACGCGTGGGCTCGGCCCCGTCTGTGGCGCGGAGGAGCGGGGCTGGGGGCGCCGCGGGCCGGGGGCCGCTCCCGGCGCCGGGTCGGGGCTCCCCACCTTCACACCCCGACAAAAGAGCCCGGGGCAAGGCGCAGCCCCGTGGAGCGGGGATGGTCGCGGGTGGGAGGGTGATTCCCGTGAGCGGGACACCCGCGGTCGCGGGCTCCCGTGACCGGAGCCTCTCCCGCCGCTTTCCCAGGTCTGGTTCCAGAACCGGCGCTCCAAGGAGCGGCGAATGAAGCAGCTGAGCGCGCTGGGCGCCCGCCGGCACGCCTTCTTCCGCAGCCCACGCAGGATGCGGCCGCTGGTGGACCGGCTGGAGCCCGGGGAGCTCATCCCCAACGGCCCTTTCTCCTTCTACGGAGGTGGGTATCGCGCTCGCCTCCCCGCCGGCACCCCGCGTTGCGCTGCCCGCACCCCTCGGGGCCACCCGCCCGCTCCCCGCTCGGCACCGGGCAGGGTCCCCGCCCCGGGGCCGGCTCGCCGTGCCGTGGCCGCGGCCGCGGGGGACGCGGGCGAGCAGCCCGGCAGGTTTCCTCGCCCCTCGGAGCCCGGCGGGGGCGATCCCCCTGCCCCCGGGGGCTGCTCTGGCCGTGCTGCCGGCGGGACCCCGGGCGTTTCCGCAGCCGTGGCCGTTTCGGTGCCCCGCTGCTGGCGGGGGGGCTCTGCTGGACGGGGATCCCCGGGTCTCGCCCAGAGCGAGCCCGGCCAAGCTGTTGGCACGTTCCCCCCTTGGGTCCAGCGAGCTGTGGGCGACGTTTCAGGGTGCCCCGATGTGCCGCCGCTAAAGCCCACTCTCGCGTCTTCCCCACTCTGTTACTTGGCCTGTGTGTTACCTTCCCTCTGTCTCTCCTTGTCCACCAGATTACCAGAGCGAGTATTATGGCCCTGGAAGCAATTACGATTTCTTCCCACAAGGACCTCCTTCGTCTCAAGCTCAGACACCCGTGGATCTCCCGTTTGTGCCCTCCTCGGGGCCGTCAGGCACTCCCTTGGGGGCCATGGATCACCCCCTGCCCGGACATCACCCCTCCAGTGAGGCTCAGCGCTTCACTGACATCATGTCGCACCCCCCCGGAGACTCGCCCAGCCCCGAACCCAACCTGCCTGGGTCCTTGCACTCCATGTCGGCGGAAGTTTTTGGCCCCAGTCCTCCATTTTCTTCGATATCCGTCAACGGTGGTGCTAACTATGGCAATCACTTGTCACATCCACCAGAAATGAATGAAGCAGCTGTGTGGTAGCTTTAAAACAAACTGGGTCTAAGTAAGTGATGATCATCTAGTTCTGCTTATTGTTATGGTGTACAGAAATGAATAAGTATAACATCTCTCCTGCCCTAAGACAATATTACCTTGGGAACGAACTGAATCCAAGCCGCTCCAAGGCAAGCTTTGCTCTAGACCAGGACAATCTTCATGTTATGGTTGTATCAAACAAGCAAGGGGACTTTTTTTGTACCATTTGACAAAGAAACTGGTGAAGCTGTACAGTAAAGTGCTGCCATACCGTAGGATGGCGTTAAGGTTGAATTACCCTGTTGGATGTCATCCTAAGAGCCACAATCCTTAGAAACTTCTCATTTAAAAAAATTAATAATTGAATGAAGGAAAGGTCAAAGAAAAGGGGGAAAAAAAGCTTCAAGAACTCTAGCGTTCCCAGTTAAGGATGGTTCTGGCATTATGAATTTGTTTGTTAATTTTTTTGTCTCTCAGAAAGTTCAACTACAAGAAACTCTTTTTAGCTTCAGCCATTTCAGCCTGCTGACTATCAGGTGGGACAACTTTCTTTTTCCTTTGTTTTTGTTTTGTTTTCCAAAATAGCAAATACTAAATGTTAAGCCCTCAGCACCAACTCTTCTACCTTCACAAAGCTACACGTACAAAACCTCCTCATCATAGCAAAGGTCACCACCCAGACCTCTAACGAAAATGACTTGAAAAAAAAACAAACAAAAAGTATTCTACCTTCACAGAGAGAGAAAAGCTAAACAAAAAGACTCTATTGAACTAAAAACAGTCAACTGTTTACGTCTAATGTTAAATTCAGGAGTTCAATGTTTTACTAATAAATCCTGTTTTAGAACCTCTTGTTCAAAAGCAAAATATTTTGAGCAACCAACCAAAATAGTTCATTTTCTTTTCTGTAGATGTTATAACAGATTGCAGGGCTTGTGGTTCACTGTGCTAGTTTGTAAAAGGTGTTGTTTACAGAAGGCAAAGAAAAAAAAAAACCCACGAAACCCAGACAGTTGCCAAATAAAGTAAATATATAGCACAAATACTGTAAGGTGCTTTGCACCAGCAACACGAGAAGGTGTTTAAAAAGTGTTACAAGGTTAAAAAAGAAAAAAAAAACCAAGCAAGCATCTTTGCTAATTTTTAGTCCTGTTGAACATTCATGGAATTGTTAATATGACTTATATAGACCCACACAGGTTTTATTTTTGTGTCTTTAAAATAAAAGTCCAAAATATTTAAATTTTATGGTCAAATATGCAGTCAACAGCTGCTACTTTTTTCTTTATATATTAAATTTCTCATATGTCTTTTATTGTTCTAATAAACCTAAGCTTGTGTGACCTCCAGTGCATATTAGACCATTCACTGTATGAAAGAAAACATGTTGGATAAAATTTGTGCGTTTTTAATAAAATTAGAAAATCTGATGTTTAGATAACTTGTGTTTCATTTGATGTTTTAAGCAATTTTAAATGGATCCTCTTGAGTAAAATAGCCCTGAGAAAGAACGATCCACTCTACTGATAATCCTGTATAGCTCTTTTGCTTTGGTAGAAGCCTAAACCCTGGTGTCGATGCAGATAGCAGTCAGTGGCAGCTCCAGCCCTTCTTTCCATCTGCAGCCTCAGTTGTTGAATAATATGTTGCGCTGTACGTTACCTTTCAAGATTGGAAACTAATCAAATTGTTAAATATCGTAACCTCTTCTTGGTCTGTGCTAAGAGAAAACATATTCAGAATGCTTATTTTATGCATAAACAAAAATGTATTGTAAATGTAAAAAACTTGCAAAGACACGGTTTTTAATTGATCCGGTTTTAGTTAAATTAATTCTCCGAAGGTAATTTTTCTTTTTCCCCCCCCCCCTAATTGGATGGGTTTGAACACAGCATAACCTCAATGGCATGAAAATAATTTTAATCCTTTTTTAGAGCTGATACAAAGTCAATTGTTTAATAGCGTTTGGTATATATGAAGTTCTCTGAAGGGCAGCGGGGGAGAATATTTTGCTTTGCACTAGATACACGCTAATTTTCTTGGACAAAAATGAAACAAAACAAAAAAAACCTGGAACTTTGTGAAATGACAGATTTAATGTTTTAATTATAAATGATTGCAGAATCCCAAATACTCAGTTCTTCAAAAGCAAAAGTCTCACTGATTCCGAGAGGACTTTGACCTCTGTTAGAAGCAAAGAATTAGGTTCGGTTCTGAAAAGTCAGTGGTTTAAATGTTTTCCACCTGCTGAGCTAACAGAATGGGATGAGCTATAATTGCATATTTTCTTTCGTCTCTCAACTAATCGTGACTCTGGCTGGCTTCTTTTTTATTTTACGTAGACACAGAAATTTACCCTAAAACACAGACTTCTACATTCCCAGCGATCCAATTATTTATCTCTTTGGACTGGGGGGGTGGGGAATCAAAATGCTTTAAAGTTGTATGATTTGTAATTTTCAATGGTGGTTTTTTATTTTGTTCCCAACCTAGTTTCTACGCCCAGCAGAGGGGCCACCTAGATGAAGCAATAGTTCACTTTAAACACAAAATGTCTTATATAATAATATAAAGATAAAAACTATCTGCAAGGGATCTGTTAGTGTTTCTTAAAAAAAAAAAAGAAATCATGCTTTATTAAATACAGGGGAGACTTCTTAAACTCATGGACTCCGTGTCTAACTCATTTATTTGTCTTTTGTATTGTTGCTGTGTTTTGTTGCTCTGTTTGGCATTTACATAAGCAAAATAATGGGTGATCTATTTATTACAAACTTTTACTTATTCTGGGCAAGTGCCGTTGATAAATACTGCTGTTTGCGCTTCTGCTCTGTGCTGCTGTTTTAATGTTGAATCAATGATTTTAAATGAGAATTTCCCCAAATAAGCTTACTTTGTAGAAAATGTGTCTGCCAAGTGGGTTTGCTTTTTCTTTCTTTTTTTTAAATTTCTTTCTTTTTTCTTTTTTTTTTGGTAACGAGGTACTTGTACAGTTTATTCTGTGTTAATTTAAGCAGTGATGTGATATGGTTCAATTTAGGTCAGTGGCTTATAAAAGGGAGGGAGGAGAGCCTGTATTTTTTTCAAAGCTCCCATCCCTTCCGCAGGGGTTTTGCCCATCTCTGGGGGGGGGGAGCCCAGGAGCTGTTCCCATGCTTAAGGCTGAGCATGTCCTTCAGTGCTTCCCAGGATCTGCGCTGGAGGCCCCAGCACTTTGCAGATTTGAATTCTGTGCTCTTCAGAGCGAGCTCGGTGTTTCTGAAGACCCTAATCCAGCAACAATTGCACAGTCAAAACTCCTTTTGAAATCATTGTCACGTCGGGTTCTTGTAAGTCCTTGTTTACAAGAGCATTTCCATTGACTTCAGTAGCATTACTTGGGAGAATAGAGGTCTGCAGGAGAAGGGCCTCGAAGATATGTGCTGCTTGGATGGATTTTACATGTGTGTGTTGATTTTTTCACTGCAGAAACATGGACGTGGCGTGTGTGCAACTATCCGCATGTGCGATGTAATTGCAAAAGCATTTTTAGAAGTAATTACTCTCTTTTGATCTTTTCTTCCTTGACTGCTGCTGGTTTCAGTGACCTTCACCTTGTTGCTATGTCCCAGCAGAAGGTGCAGCCCGGTGACGTTAAACCCCGCGCAGGCCCGCGTCTGCTCGCCCAGTTTTGGATGGCACCCGTGGCGTTGGCCGGGGGAGTGGTACGCGCCCTCCCGGCGCGGACGAGGGAGGCCCGGTGTTTCCATGTGTGAGACTGAAGACTTGTGCAAACCCTGTGTGTAAGGCCATTTACCATTTACTAGGAAAAAGGTGCAAGGCAAATATTGTAAGTATTATTCATATTGAGCTAATCTATATGAAGGAGATATTTTGAAGGCTAATCAAAGTGTCTTTAAAACGCTGTGAGTTTCCAGCATCCAAACCACTCTGCTTTTGGCCCAAGCTAATCGTGCACCGTGTCCCACGGTGCCGTCACTGTGTGATGCTCCTCTCTCCTCTCTGCCCTTTCCCTGCGTCCCCAGTCACTGCTGGTATCTGTTGACTCAGGCCTTTGCTTGGGGAACAGTAGGGGATTTGTAAAGGTCTGTATTCCAGGAGTAGGAATGTACTTAAATTACAATTTGTAGACAAATGATGTATATTATTTTAATACGTGTCGGTGTACCCAGATGCTGAGCGATGGGTACATGATACAAATCTACAAATAAATATAATTTAAAAATATCGGTGGTGATTTACATACTTTTGCCATCCTGGGAAGTGGCAGTGTCCTCTCAGGAATGATTCCTTTTGCCATAGTCTGCATTTTTTTTCCCTAAACAAGAGTGTTGTATTTAAGCTTTGCATTTTCTTACAATATTAAATACAAGCATTTGCAGTCTCCCTTCCTGTTACTACCTAGCAGATAAATTAACGTATATTAAGATTAAACAATTGATACATATCCTTAAATGCTGCCAATGCTGTTGAGCTGGGAACAGGGAGTTGCGATGCTGGAGCAGGTTCTGGAAGGTCTTTTCTTTGTGTCTGCCATGGCACTGGGGTGCTCAGCGTTCCTCATGCCAACAAAATAGCCATGAAGTTAGAAATGAAATTAATGGGACCATTAAAAATATATGTTGATTATAAATCCTTCTGGGATTGCTATCTTCGGCTTCTTTTTTTGTAGTATTTGTGGTGCTTTTAGCTATGGAGCATGGGGTCAGGCTGAGAGAGCGGAGTTTGTTGTTGTCTGGAGAGTTTTACATTCATTAAATGCAGAATTGTAATGCAGAAATTGAAGGGTAAATGTGGCTGTACAGTTAGCTGACCTTCAAATTACTAAATCTCTGTACTTGGGATTACCGTAAGTGGAACAGTAAGGGTACTCTTAGGGCGACCGATTTTCCTGCAGTGTTTTCACCATTCGTGCGTGGGATCGCTGAATGTGATGCACGTAGCTGTTTTATTGTGCATACATTGGTCTGGTTCTCGGAGAATCCCCTTGGCCCTCTCCACAACGCTCCTGGGGTTGAGCGGCACAACTGGTCTCTCTTAAGACTTCTGTTACAGGCTGTCTTCAAATTCAGGAATAGCTCTGCCTTGATGACATTTGGGGCACTGTTTAGAGAGCATTTTTGGCAACTCTGAGAATTAGATTTTTTTTTTCCCCTGATTGGTTTTACTACAGGCTTGCTTCCTGCAGAATCTGACCCTTTAAAGAGCCTGACGGTATCTCACGTGGTTTGGAATAAGCTCTGCTAATCAAGGAAGTCCAAGTGTGCCGGACAGCTCTAGCGCGGTTTTGTTTGAAAGGTCTCTATACGGCGTGAGACTCGTCACGCAGCAGACTGTAAACGTGAGCTGCAAAACACCCCCCCGCCCGAATTCTGTAGAGCTGGAGCGAGACGCGTGCCGAGGTGTTGCGGTGAATTGCTGGGAGTGGAGCTTATGGCAAAGGCTGCCTGGCGTGGTTGTGCTCAGCGTCTCGCGGGTGGCTGCGTGCTGGCGTTTCTGTGCACACGGGAGTGCGCGCACGGGGCTTGCACTGGGAGGTTTTTTTGTGGCTGAAAAATAAGATTTTTTGCTCCATCTAAAAAGGTTTTCTTCTGGTTTTTAAATTGTCTCTGGGTGGCCTTTAAAATTCTTGTCTGCTGGAAGCATCTTTAGGCTGTGCGTCTGTTCAGACACACGGTATTCATTATATTTTTAGATGTAAGAACAATTAAGGGTTGATTAAATCTTTAAAACAACTGTGTTTTTTGAATGGAGTGATGGGTTAGGAATATCAGAAATGCTCCAGTAAATAAAACGGGGAAGAAAAACAGTGATAAATATTTATAAGGAGCGTGGTTTTTTTATGTACGTAGTCTAAATTTCCTGTTATGTAATTTGTTTTAGTGGGTAGGTTTTATGTGCGCTCTTTTCTGCTTCTCCCCAATTTTCTTTTCTCTTCTTTTTTCTCTTTTTCACTGACAAATCATGTTGCTGATTTAAAAGGAAAATCTTGAAATGAAATACTATGACTGAAATGAAAAAGGTTGGTCTGGAAAATTACATTTGCTAGCCAAAACATTGGAAAGATAAGCTCAGCTCCGGCTCGTAGCTATTTTTGGACAGCGTGCAGCCCCCTGTATATGGGTCAAATTCTGCCGTTGATAATGCAATTCAATTAAATTCAGTAGACGCGACTGTGGCGTGTGTAATTCCCGTGGATCTCTACGGGAATCCCGTCGCAGACTGGTGCCCGCAGCCCACCTCGCTCCCGCCGCTCTGCTCACCAAGGTAGGGGCTGAACGTAGAAGGGTACGCGGATGAGCAGGGAATTACTCGGTGGCGGTGTCTGAATGGCTTGACATTTCCAACATGTTTCTTTATTTATGTATTTAAGTAAAGAAATGCTCTGAAAAATGGATTCGTATTAATAACCTGTAATTATACAGACACAGAAGGATGATATGGTCTTTCACTGCCAAAGCTACCATCTAATCTGACAATTTCCTGAAAGATGACAGGCTCCACAGATCTACGGGAGCAAAAGAAGCTGAGTGTGAGAACCTCAAAGTGCTTTCTTGTAGTACAGACTATTCAAAATTCACTTGTTTATCTGTTCAGTGTTTGGGGTGTTATTTCCATTTTAGCAAATAAGCATGTAAATAAAAAGTAAAATTAAGGGGAAAAATGCCAAAGAAATTATGTCAGTTAGTTTGATGGCTTCTGCTTATAGTTTATAAACAGGCAGAGGGTTTTACAGAACCTACTGTGACGCATAAAAAGGCTTTCATGATTGTCTTAAATTAAAATGTATTGATATAATTTTTGTACAAATATTCCCCCACACGATTATGAGGCCAAACCACGGCAGCATGGTTTGAGGGCATGTGAACCAGAAATTAAAACCGAGCCTGAGAGTCTGATTTAATTACCCTGCTAAGTGAAAGGCAAAAGAGAGAGAATAAACAGCGAAGAAGGAGGCTCTGTTGCAGAAATATTTTAACAATCCATGACTTTCATACGCTGCATTTTCTGTTTGATGCTGGTTTATACTGACGGAATCTCCTTATCAAAAATTGTGCATTAACGGCTGCTGCAGCCGTTTGAGTGCTGATCAGTGGAGCTGGGGTAACCAGAGCAAGTGCCAGCGTGTGGGGGCCTCCCCCCTTCTCCCCCGCACACTAGCGCAGCGGGAGGCGTGCACGATGCATACGGCTGAGCGTAGGGTGATTTTCCCCCTACACGTTTGTTTTGCACCGATGTAAGTGATGGATGCAGGACAGAAGAGAACCGGGTCTACCAGCTTGGGCAGAAGTCCTCCAGTTTATGGTTGTACATATGGGAATTCTAATGGGTTGCTGGATTGGGGATTTATACTGAACAGTTGTCCCATCAGTCTCAGTGGGTGAACTCCTGATCTCACTGGCATGAGTGGCAAAAATGCTGTTGAATTCAAGAAGTCCATTTTTGACTCAAAAGGACTAATGGAACTCACTGTGTAATTTTTTTACGAGTTATATTGGGTATGTTTTATTTAACCATCACTAAAGGCCTCTCTCCCTTTATTAATAGGGGCTGTTTATTATTTGTTATGTTAGAGAACATCCATTTTTTGCTCTGTAACAGCTCAGAGGTTTGAAAACACAATTATGCAGGGGGTCCTGGCACTAGTTCTTCGGTTTAGCAAGTAGTTAGTTACTCCTAAATAACTGTTCAGGTAAGCACTTGCTTCTGCTACTTAATTTTCTATAGATTTATTTCTCCAGGCTCCTCCCTTTGTTTGTAATGGCATCGTTTACTCTAGAAACAAAATACCTCCAAACTCGAAGGAAAAAAAGCTGGAAACAAAGCCAGGGAAGACACACTGTGAACATCTCCTGTTTTATAGAAGTATGTCTTAGTAAAAAAAAAAAAAAAAACAAACCATGATAGCAATGCTTAATTTCACATTGCTGCAGCAATGGCAAATGATGTAATATATAATGCAGAGCATTATAGCTGTCAATCATACCATGATAAAATAAATACAAACTACAAAAAGTCAAAGTAGAATTGAAATACTCAACAGCATAAAATCCAAGGGTTTTGTCTGGAATGAAAATGTAAATTTTTAGTAAACATTATTTTGATAGAAATTGAACTGTATATTGTCTTCACAGGACAGAGCATGACAGAGTTTTACAGGGTGAGTCATAGGGTGTTTGAGAAGGGGGTGAGCTGTTGGGGGTTCTGCAGCCGTCGCCTTCCTCGGTGCCTCTCGGGACCCCAAGCCCCCACCTGAAGCCGGTGGGGAGCAGTGAGCCGCCGAGGCTGCTGGAGGCAATGGTAATTAATGATATTCCTCTGCCCTCTGTAGGAGAACTGCCTGCACTGAACACTGCTGCGGGGAACTAACACCGCTGCTGCTGCTGCCTGACCCGCACCTTTCTGCATTCTAATTAGAAATCATGTCTGGATTAATTTTTATAGCATTTAAAAACAGTTAAGGACTGGGGAAGAGGCTTGTGCTGACAACAAGGGGCTGAGCAAGCAGCCCGCACAGTTTGTCTCCGAGCTAGGGCTCGAGCCGGCACCCAGCTTGAGTTTGCAGCTTGCTGCTGGCACCTTCGCAGGCAAAGTCTCAGCGCCGGCTGTGGAAAGCCCAGGGCCCGGAGTCCAGGCAGACCCCCTGAAGCTGTTCATTGTGGGGTTTGAAGTTCGGACCTACACCCGCAACTCAGACTTGAGTCCCTTCTCCCTTGTAACAAAACATGCACCAACCTCTGTTGCTGTTCCCCAATTCCAGGTTTATCCTGGTGTTCTGAGGCCGACTCACCCCACGGGGCAGCCCGGAGACGCCGTCAATGGGCAAACCCCAAAGCGCCGTTCTTGTTAACATTCTTAGCAGGTCACTTCTGCGGTGCTTTGCTGCTGCTTCTAGGCCAGAGTCTGGCAAAAGCACGTCAGGAGGTTCGGTGCTGGTGCGGATGCGCTGAGGTCGGTGTAACTCTGGTGTAAGGGTCCACCCGCGTACAAGGACTGGGCTTAACCAAAGACCTTGCCTTTCCGCTTGCTCTAAGAGGGACCCCGGCTTCAACAGAGGCCACAGAGTGTTTAATGTACGGGACAAGAAAAGAATTAATTCAGTTCTGGGTGGCTAGCGGTGCTAAAAAAAAAAGGTGTGATGTTGACTTAAAGACATAATTGCAATATTTTACATTATAGAAGAGGGCTTTGCTTTTGTACCACTAGCCGTTACCCCAGCGCTGCTCAGTGTCAGAGCACTGGGCGAACACCAGTTCCCACGACCCCCATGTACAAAATTACCGTTGTTCCCGCCGTTACGATGGGGGCCCGGGACAGCGGGCCCTCCCCCGGCCCGGCCCGGCCCTCCCCCGGCCCGGCCCGGCCCTCCCCCGGCCCGGCCCGGCCCTCCCCCGGCCCGGCCCGGCCCTCCCCCGGCCCGGCCCGCTGGCTGCGCTGCCCGGGCTCTTTCTGGGTGGATATTTCTAATTCTCGCTATGATTCCCGGCTGCGCACCCCGCGCACCGCGGCCCAGACGCCCGTCAGACAAAGGGCGGACACTCGCAAAGTACCGAGATCGGCTGGGCCGGCTCTTCCCGCCCGCCTGCGGCCGCTCTCCCCGGCTGCGGGCACCGGTACCGGCTCCTGCACCGGCCCCGGGCCCGGCGGGCGGCAGGACCCGGGCGGCAGGACCCGGCCCTCTGGCCCCGCCTCCGCCCCGCTGGCCCCACCCCCGGCCGGCTCCGCCCCGCCCCTCGCCCCCGCCCCCTCTCCCTCCTTCCCTCCCTCCCTCCCCGAGAAGATGGCGGCGCCCTTAGCGCGGCAGCTGGAGGAGCTGCTCAACCCCCGGCCCAGTTTACGCGACCCCGAGGACGACGCGGAGGAAGGTGAGGGAGGGCCGGGAGGAGGAGGGTTTAATGCCCGCGGCCGGCGGGGGCGGGCCGGGGCGGGCTGGGCGCTGCCGGACCGGCCGCACGTGGCGCCGCAGCGCGCCGCGGGGTGGGGGAGGTGTCTTGGCCCGGGGCCCCCCGCAGCCCCGCCGGGCGCCTCGGTCTCCCCCAGCCGTGGGTGGAGGTCGGCTGTCCCGGCTGTGCCCCCAGCCCCGGGCGGTGAGCGGGGCTCGGCCCGTCGCTTCCCGCAGCACCGCGCCGGGACGGGTGGCCGCCAGGACTGCCTCGGGGCCGGGGATCCCCTGGAGACCAGGGTTACCTCAGGGGTGGTGGTTACCTCAGAAATGGTGGTTACCTCAGAAATGGTGGTTACCTCCGGGTCCAGGGTTACCTTCGGAGTCAGGGATACCTCAGGGTCCGAGGCTGGAATTACCTCAGCGCTGATTTACCTCAGGGCAGCCCAGGGCGCGCTGCCCCGGCGTAGGCCCCGCCACAGGCCGGGCTGTTCGGAGCCAGGCTGGGAGCGGATCCGGCTGGAAGTCACTGAATCCCAGAATGGCGGGGGTTGGAAGGGACCTCTGGAGATCATCCCATCCACTCCCCCTGCTTGAGCAGGCACCCCCAGAGCAGGGGCACAGGGCCGCGTCCAGGCGGGGTGTGAATGTCTCCAGGGAAGGGACCCCACAGCCTCCCTCGGCAGCCTCTTCCACTGCTCTGTCACCTTCACAGTAAAGAAGTTTTTTCTGATGTTCAGGTGGAAAATCTTCAGGAAAAGAGACATAAAAGCACAGCGTCGGGACAGGGCCGCTCCCTCTGCCAGGGAAGCGCAGCCGGTGCGGCGGTGGGAGCGGGGAGGAGGCTCGGCGGGCGCTGGTGACAGCCCTCTCCAGCACACCGAGCGCTCAGAGCAGGCCGCGGTGCGCTGCACGTGCCTTGTTTGATGCTTGCAGGTGCCCAATAATCATCTTATCTTTTTAACCAAACTCTTTTTGCCTCAGTTGTGATTTTTGAGACATTCGTCCCTTTCCCCGTGACATGTAGGTGGCGGTGTCATCCTCTAAGTTTCCAGGCTGGTGCCTGCCGTTTCCTTGACTTACCCTCTCCAGAGCAGACTGTCCCCACCAGCCAGTAGACCAGCCAAGCCATGGGGCAGGACTCATCTCTAGGGCACGTTCGTCACACGGTCACCTCTTGAGGTAGTGAGCTCACCATCACACGCTGGCAGCAGTTGGCTTTAGGAGGTACAAGGCACCAGTCATGATAAACGTTGTGCAGCTAGCCTGATTCTTCTATACAAGTGTATGTGAGAACAGTAGTATCTTGTAAGCAACATCATAGTAACCGTTGAGGAAATTAATGTACTCAGCAGATGAGTTTTCCCATTTTAGTAACCACGATTTACTTTCAGACTTCATACTTTAGCAGTGCCAAGACTGAGAATGCCAGAAGATCCAGTGAGTGCCACAGGTCATTCTGCACCTGCCCCTCTTGCCCAGTCATTCCTTGGTGCCGAGCATCTTGCTGTGCTCTTGTAGCTGGAGTGACTATATTTAGACCCGATTTTGTTGCTTTGATTATGAGCAGCAAATTTTTTTTTGCTTCCCCCTTGCCTCAAGTAAACATTATATGTGAGGCATTAACATTTCCAAACACACATTAAAAGAGCACTTAACAATGTTCAGCCAGTTGGATCACTCAGTTGGTTGAACAAAGCTAACCCTGTAATTTTGCATACAGGGTGTCTCGCACATGAATGAAAATAAGGAGGGAGTATGGTACTATGTGTTCTCTTTGCTGGACTGCTCCATTCCTGTGTCCCAGAGAAGATGGTTATGAAAGAGAGGCATAACCACAATGAAATTATTTAGCCATGCTAAAACATTTGTATATTTATGTGGCTCATACATATAGCAAGAGGCCAAGGTGCATCTGAATTGCAGTTTTCCTCATTTAATCAGTAAGCGTGAAGTGAATGAAGGTGTTCCAGCTTTACTGGGTCATCCACCCAAAGGGCTACACTTCTCATGAGACCCTCATGAACCTGTGGAAGGGCTTGGGTAGGTTTGGTTTGTCTAGCACTTTGTGTGGGTTCTCTAAAATTAAGAAGAGGCACGGAAGAAAGTGTGAATGTAAGCAATGTTCATTCAAAAGGAAAAAAATAATTCAGCAGGATTTTTGGCATTTGTTCATAAACATTCACCTCTGTATTGCAGGTGAGGCCTGTGGTACCAAACCTGTATATGGAGAAGTCCAGAGTGCTGAGAGGTGGGGTTGAAAGTGGTCAGATTGTGTAGCATCTCCCTTCCTTCTGCAGAGGTTAACCTGGCAGGTGGGAGAACACCCCTGACCGCAGAGAAGTCACAGGATGTTTTCTGAAAAATACCTTTAGAGCTGTCTTACCTCCTCTGCTAGGTCTTAAGTATTACTTTACTCAGCGGTTTCTAGGCAGGACTGGTGCTGATCTACACAAAACCCAGCTTTGAGGCTTTTTCTCTGCCTTTGATTCCCCAGCAACGTTTCCCCCTTTGCAGAAAATAAGTGTACTGGCTTTCCTTCACCAGGCAGGGAAGAGCCTCGCTCTGTCTCAAAGCCTAAAAGCCAGACTCTTATGTGAGGCTGTGTTGCCATCAAGCTCACCTTTGCAATATATTTTTGTTTGTAGAGTATGTGGAGTTTTCCATGGAGGAGGATGGCTTCTTCCTGCAGCTAGTTCTTCTAGTCTGACATTTGGTTCAGTTTAGACATCCCTCTCCCCCTTTTTTTCCCCACAGCTACAGTTGCTAAAGTGATTGACAAATTTGAGGATGAAACTGCAGATGACATTTTACCTGTTGGCAATATACGGAAAAAAGCTTCAGCGTCTCTCTTGGAAGCTGATAAAAGGTACAGTGGAAAAGCTACATCTCGTAAAGCCTTGCAAGAAGAACTCTGGGGAGATGCTCTGTCTGAAGAAGGATCTGGTAAGAATCTCATTTCTTTCCCCTTTTCACTAGACTAATCAAAGTTTGATGTTAGCATGTTAACTGAGCTAGTGCCATCTGAACTGAGACGAAAAACTTTAGGTCCCTGTTACAGGGCAATGAACAGTAAACAGGTGCAATTAAGTTAGACATCTTCATGAAGTGCCTTCCTGAAAGCACGAGGGGAAATCTCAAAGAGGAGGTCATTTCTACAGATTGAGGAAAGAGAGTGACTAAGTGTAAGGTGAGGCTCAGTGCACTGACTGAGCGTTGTGTGGAGGAAAAAAAACAGCTCCCATTTTTAAGCCATTAGATCTTGAGGACTGCAAGTATTTACAGAGTCTCATTTAAAAAACGCATATAGCAAATTCTGACCGCCTTGTTTGCTTATCATGTCATTGTTTCATGGGAAAGCTAAGCCGTGGATCATTGCTGCAGAAAATGTGGGCTGAGATCTTTTTTGTGGATGTGGCCTTGTGTTTCCATTATTCATCCAAAACAAAGAGTAACATCATACACAGCTAAAACAGAGTTTGGAGTTCAAATAGCCCAAACCTGTAGCTGTTGATGATGCATACTGCAAAGTGGCGCATTTTGCTGGTAAGTAAATAACTTTTTGCTTTTCTGATTATTAGCTGAAGAAGAATTAGATGAGTGGTACAGTGGCAGTGAAGATGCAGAAGAAAATGGCAGCTTAGGCGCTAAAACAAAGGAGAAGCCCAGCAGCACTGGCAGTGACCAGGAGGATGACTCAGAAGATGATGAAGAGGCAGATCTGTCTCCCAAGGCCAAGGCACCAAAGTTCAGTTTCCAGAATAT
This sequence comes from Phalacrocorax carbo, assembly GCF_963921805.1. Lineage (NCBI taxonomy): Eukaryota > Metazoa > Chordata > Aves > Suliformes > Phalacrocoracidae > Phalacrocorax > Phalacrocorax carbo. Next base: position 5,392,671 of record NC_087529.1, read on the forward strand.
TACAGACTTTGAGAGATTTGCAGAGGGGATGGATGATGTAGGAAGCAGTGAGGAAGATGATGAAGATAATGCCAGCATGGAAGAAGGAAGCGATGAGGAGGAACATGGGAGTGAAACCCACGACAATATAGAGGAAACCAAAGACAGCGAAGGTGATGGTGGGGTGATGACATTCTCAGAAGGACAAGATGCTGAAGAAGTAGAAAAAGGAAAAGCTGTGAAGAACCAGCTAGGTTTGTATATGTTTGGTTTGTATTTTGAAAAGACTTTCACCTTGCTGACACTATAGAAACTGATGATGTTAGGAGCTGCTTCAGCACGTTAACATCCTGTTAGCATACCACACGTGCATGCTACAGCAGCCTTAGTGATTTGCAAATGTTCTGCCAAATGTGCTATGCAAACTGGTGTCACTGCTGGTACAAAATCTCATGAAGTGTGTTTATCCACTGGCTTAATTGGACCAGTACTGAATATACTTGTATTGGTGGGGGTGGGGACTTCCTACATGGGTGCTGTGATGCTGATACGACTTCTGTTTCTTTTCAAAATGTAGTACCGAAGGTAACTTCTTCCTATCTGTCCTATTAAACTATCAAACATCCATTTGCAGAGTGTCCTTTTAAACAGTAAAGCAAAGGGGTGGTTTTATTTTGGGGGTCACAGAATTGCAGTCAGGATCATAGGATGGGATGTGGTTTTGTCCAGAGACATCTTGTGGTACCCATTTGGTGCTGAGTCAGTGAATGCAAAGATTTGCCCTAGCCAGGAGTACTATAGCACAAAGGAGAGGGCCTGTGCTGTTAAGTCAGCAGCTCCTTCATGAGGAGCAAGTGCTTTGGCTTGCTAAAATGGTTTTATTTTCTCTTTCTTATGAAGCACTGTGGGATCAACTACTGGAAGGGAGAATCAAGATGCAGAAGGCGCTCGTAATAGTCAACCGGCTTCCACAGCCAGATACTTACCCAATCTTCAGAAAGGAAGGCGGACAAGAATTTGACAATGCTGTCGAGAACTGTAAGAATTCTTCAATCTTTCTACTTTGGGTAGACTCTGCTGTAGCCAATGTGTTTCTCTTGTGCAGGGAAGTGTTAATGGTAAAGTGAGGGCTTTGAGTTGCATGTGTCTGTAGTATTGGCTGTTGGTTTGTATCGCCATAACCATTAGTTAGGTACCATACAAACAGACACCAAAAAGTGTTTCCTACCCTAGACAAAGAGAATGTCTCCTATCATCTATGTCTGTATGTGCCCTAGATGATCTCTGCCGGTGGCTGGAAAGCCTCAGCTCAGGTCCGGCTGCTGTTTCTAGTTCATGTGGGGATTGAAGTTTGCTTATCAAATTTAAGTTTCATGCTGAATCTTAGGAATAATTGGTTTGGTTATTGCTCTTTGGTGCAGAGTTGGGATGCTTCTGTGTCCAGAGACACCTTGTGGTACCAGTTTTGTGCTGGATCAGCAAATGCAAAAGTTTGTCCTAACCAGGATTAATGTAGGCCAAAGGAGAGGGCCTGTGCTGTTAAATCAACAGCAAATATCTTTCCAGCTTGGAGCTGCTTCATCTGTTTATTTCTTAGGATCACTATTAATGATATTGATCTGATGAGATTTGTAGTAGATTCTCTAAATATAATGGGCATGCTCCAGCTGATAAGTGCAAAGTACTCAACTTCAGTGTGTTGTGGGTCTATTTAATTTTTAGAGTTGGACACCTTTTTTACTGGCCTTAAGGTAAATGCACAGGGAGATAAATGTCTGGTATGTTATCCTCAGGAATAAATACAAGCCACTGTAGGTATCAGTTGGTGTTCATTTCTTCCTGACATGTTTGTTGTTTTCTGTCAAAATCCACACAGTTGGCAATGTTTATACACAGATTGTTCTTTTTTCTAATCCCACTAATCAGAAATCAGTGGCCTTCATAGGATATTCTTCCAGTGATTTTGAATAATAAAGACAGACCCAATAGCATTTTAAAGCTTGCCAGGTTGGTTACCCCTTTCACTTCTATTTCTGCTTTCCCAATCTTGAGATACTGCTTGCTTTCCAGAACGTTTCAGCTTCGTAGGTGAGCACCCTGTGGAGGATCCCGAGAAGCCCCATATGTGCACCAGTCAGTAGGAAACCCTGTAGTGGTGCCTACAGCTTTTCATGCTGAACATCAGAGACATCATCTGAACCATCTGGTTTGCTGTGGCTCTGGTTCCATTCAGCCACATGATGTGCCCGTTTGGACATGCTGTAGTGATACCTGTGCACTGAGCAATTTTGGCCTGAGCTGGCACAAGTCATCTCAAAACTGGATCAGGAACTTTCACCATCATCAAACTTGACTCTGAATCCTGCCTCCACACCAAGTTTTGACTGTCATTTTAGGGCTTATACCTGATCTGAACATGGTAGCTAATCAGCTTATCTGGAGTTACAGCAGATGAGATACTTTAAAATATAAAGTTAGCTGTGCCGCTTTAAATGAAGCGATTAAGGAAAAAACGGCGAACTCCCAACAATACGAAGCTGACCTTTCAGTGAAATACATGTTATTAATGTATTTAATGAGATGCATTACAAACTGCACTGAGCACCATGTTTCATTACAGGTCTAAAATGCAATATCATTAAAGACCTTTAACAGAAACAATGGTTGACATTTTGATATTTCCCATAAGCAAAATACACCCAAGAACACAGAGTGTGATACTGGACACAGTACAGCGGAGAGGCTAATCTTTCAGTTGTCCAGAACACTAAAGGAAAATCCACTGTTAATAACTACTCAGTGATTCCCTCCCCACTGTCTTCCCATAATCTGGGCAGGAAAGTTCAGTAGTATACCCTGATGTTCCTGATAGCCTGGGTTCATGTTCTGTATTTCATCTGAAGACAGCAAGAAAATAAAGCTGGAGTGACATGGCAAAGTTAGCAGAGGAAGCGCTCAGACTGACAGATGAGATGTCATGAATTTAGGAACATTCTGCTACTACGACACTTACATAGCATTTTCCAGTGTTCTCTAAAGGATCAAATTTATATTCCTTTTTTTATTTCTATTTTTTTAATAAACGATCTGTAATTGTACAGTAAAATAGGTTACAATAAATAGTAATTTTTGATGAGCTACACTACTGTCCAGTGAAGCTATCTTTCACTGCCCTGCAAAAATGCTCTTTCCAGAAGTAACAAAGTGCCAAGCATGAAGCAAGGAGTAAATTTATACACAAAGATCTTATGAAAGACTAGGGGTGTAGTTGGTGTTATGTGGCAGAGACCTATTTCTTTCACTTTGCTGTGTTGGGCCCTGGGAGAGGGATTAATGTCTAATCAACAGCTAGAGCTTTACCCTGTGGGCAGTCTGAGCTGTGTTACATCTTTGCTCACGGGGCTTCTGCCCAGATAACAGGGCTGTGACCTGTCAGTTCAGGATGTGAAACTAAGTCTTTTCTGAAAATATACACGATAATAAATATATTTAAAGTTCTTTAATTAATTGATGCACCTTGATTTATGAGGGGCAAAAATCTCACTTATAAATTAGCTTCCAATAAAAGTCCCAATTTTTAGCTGATCAAGTGGCTTCTGTAAAAGTGAACTTTTTCACTCAATTCTGAACGGTGATGTCATGGGTGGGGTGAACATTTCTGGGCTCCCGAGTTCTCATCCCAGTTGTATTACCAGCTTGTGAGTAGGACCCCATTCCCCAGACAGGAAAAATCAGAAGAACTGTGCATCAGTAGGATTAAAGATGAGTGGAAGGCAGGACTTTGTAAATGTGGAATGTTGGGGTGCTTCCATTGTATGTGATGTGCTTCAGTCTTGGACAGGATTTGGGATAATCACGAGATTGACACTGTTTTGGACTGATAATACTCTCAGGGAAGCCTCAGCACTTCCTTCCAAATCCACAGAATAAATTTGGCATGCTTTCATCATCTTCATTGAATAGGAGGAAATTATTTGGTGTTCACGTTGCACAAAGCAACTGGTGCCAAAAATCCAGACTCTGGGTGTACACTGTAGCCTGCTGAAGGCAGGAGGGCACAGAGAGGTCTTGGCACCCAGCTCTCTCTGACGTCCTGGACGAGTCCCTTGCATCGCTGTGAAATCTGCTCTGGAATGCTTTCAGTAATTTATCCCAAGTCCTTCTGTTGCTCATGAAATTTCCACTCTGCACTCCCAGACAGGATGATTTTTTTGAAATGGAAAATGGTCCTTCATATATTTGCCTCTTTGGTATCTCCCACATGTGACAACCCTGTGTAGCTAGTGGTGGCAGTGAAATTCCCTAAGGGTTTGAGTATAATTGTGTTAAAGAGTAGACAGCAATGTTCTGTACATTTTGAGTTTTAAGGCCAAATCTGAGTGGAAACGGTAAGGTCATGCTTGTTTTCCAGATTTTGAGATCGGAGGTTACAAAACTTCAAGTGTTTAATTTATTATTTTTGTAATCTTTTGTGATTTTTTTTTTAAATGATACAGCGTGCCCTGGACAGTCTTGGATTCCTGAGATCTCAGGTTCTGGTGGATGATTTACTGCAAAATTGCTTATAAATTGAAGTAGAAAATGTTTTGCAGACCTGGCAGCTTTCAGGCTTCACACCCATTTGTCACCCAGCATTTCCCTTTGTGTATAGAACAAGAATTAATTAGGCTGCACTGCAGGAAAAGTTTATGGCCATAATTTATATAGGATGAATTTCTGTTTAAAGAGACAGTATTGCTTTGTTTGCACTGTCTTACTTTTTCTTCCCCCCCTTTTTTTTTAATCTTTAATTATATTCCAGATTTTTTTTTCCTCTCACCCTTTTTACATACAAATTGGAGACCAAACTGTGGTCATGGAGCTCATGTTTATTCCTGTTTTGCATCCATGGAGAAAGTCTGAGTGGTTTTTAATACTGAAATCACAGTGGCTGCGCTCTGAATGCAGTGCAAATGTTTAATGTTTAATGCACTGCACACGTGAACTCCCACAGCTTACGTTTCTAAGGTGCTGTTGCCTGGAGTGGTCTGTTTCTCCAAGATACATTTGTATTCTCTTGCACCGTATCTTCCAGTCTAGTCCAGGGCTTGAGATGTTGCCTCTGTTTGGGGTCTTGCACGTTCAATTAATGTTTTTCATAATCAATGCAAGTCAGAATTTGCAATCTGCTCCTGATTTGCACATTAAAGAGACCCATTAATTAAAAATTCCAATCCCTGGCATGTTCCCGCAGGATCCTTGCATTATTTACATAGAAAAAGAGTGCAAGGTGCAAGTTTCTGTGTTGTGTCTCTGCACAGATTGCATGCCTGCCATTCATATTTCTATGTATGTTTTCAAGGGGGAGGAAGGTTAGAAGTGGATCTCATGAAAATGTCACAAAAAATTACCTCAAGGGCAAGAAAGAGCCAAAGGAGAGGTGGAAGCGACATTAGTGAAGCCATAACCAGTGTCAGGAATTAAACAGCACCTAGGTTTGGGGTTTGTTATGTTAAATCTTCATTCAGTGACAAAAACCCCACAGCTAATTGGGGAGCGGGAGACAACAAGAGCTTTAAGAAATTATATCTCTCAATCAACAAAGGCTAGAAGCTGTTATTGTATGTGCCCTGGGTAGCTGGTTTTGCTGTTTTAATTGTTTTCTCTTTACAGTTCTTGTTAAAAATACTAAGCTGGGAATATTTCAGTGACTAGGAGTTAGGCAGTGATACTTAATGCTTTGCAAAAAGAGCACGGAATTCTAGCTTTTAAACAGTGTGATGTGTTATTTTTCAGTTTTTAGTTGGCGAGATGAGGCGTTAAAAACAGAGAAACCCAGGTGAGGCTCTTGCAGAAGGCAAGATGCTGATGGAAACTGCAAGACTTTAAACGAACGAGTAGTTGTATATGTTTTCATATGTATATGCTTTCACTTTCCAAGAGTTTCCCTGAAAAGCAAACTGCTGGCTGAATGTGTGTTGGGGTTTTTTTGGTTGTCAGTGGATTAAGAGAAAATACTGGAATCCCACACACACTTCTGTTCTTCAGCTTAAACTCAAGATAAGTTGGTTTGGAGAAATGGAGAGGATACTGGTTTTGGTGAAAGGTAGACACACAGGGTCTGTAAGAATGGATTTGCTCACTGAAGGAACAAAAGTGGGACAACAAATATTAACTGTTATTTACACTTTGTAGAGCTGTGGAGAAGTTATACAAAGGTTTGTGATCAATAAGAAAATAAACCTGCATAAAGTGAATGAGATAAAAAAATCAAATTAAATGCTCCACGTACTTACCAGGCCATTATCCCCAAACCTGCCTGGGTTATTAATGTATTCATGGAGCAGCAGCAGTGAGCTCTGCCTAGCAGCGGCCTGAACTTTTCAGCACAGTGCCTTGCCTGCTGCTAATAGAGGCAGAATTGTATACAGCTTTTTGAAATTCTGCTGAAATTTCTGAACCTTTTCCTAAGTCACAGTGATGTTTGAACTTTAATTTCTATTCTTTGTAGTCATCTATATCTTATTTTCCTGATCACTGTGATGTTATTCCACATGATTCAGCCATGGTCATTGTCTGTGGTCATGAGCTGGTGGCGTTGCATCCATACACAGGATGCAGTTCTGGTTTTCCTTGTACTCAAGGAGGTTATCCAGAGGAAACCTTGTTTCCCCCATCATTTAGCATTTCTGTAGTATCTCCTTTGAAATCCCTCCAGAAAAATTGTTGCGTTGGGCTCATTCACACAAAGAGATGAGCTTATACTGGAGACAGGGTGTCGAAGAGTGCTGCAGTTAGAGTGGCTGGCTGATAAGCAATGCTGCAACGCACAACCTCGTCACCCTATGAGTATGCTGCACCGGGGCCTGAGGACAGTAGAATAGTGTGGTTTGCCTCTTGGGAGTAAGTTAAATGTAATGATGGAGACCAGTCCTTTTTTGACCCCTACAAGTAGTCTTTTAGTCCTCCTTGCAGCCTGTGCGGCACTACAGATAGTGTGTTTCTTTGTGGCCGCTCTAGGGATGCAATTACACCTTGAAATGGGAAACGGCCATTGCTGCCTGAACAGTGGTTCCCAGTCCTGCTTTTCCTTCTCCATACTGAGTTTGGACTTCAGGATATTAGAGCATGTGCACCTTTTAAGTCCTTCTGTATGCATTTTAAATGGGGTGCTGTGAAGAAACTTTCTTTTGAATAACGAGGTGGAAAGATGAAACAAGTGTGAACTACATGTAAAGTTTGCAGGAAGCAACTCACTGTTCATAATCTTACCATAGCCAGTTTCTTCAGCTCAGAGTCAGCTGCTGGATAACTTATGTTTCACATTGATCAGTTATTCCCTTAAGGTGTTACATGTCCAGGTGCAGTTAGCCAGCAGTTGCATTTAATTACGTTTTATTGAAAAGTAGAGCTAAAAGGAGCTTTGCATAAAAAAAAATAAATAAAACTTTGCAGGACCTGCCTGGGACTGCACAAGGCCGGGTGTTCAGTGCCTCCTGGGAAATGAAGGAGACGTTGACTTTTTGTTCCTAAAATGTACGATTCAGTCCAAACACTTCAACTGACCCAGAAATGTCTTTCTGGGGTGGAAGTAGGTGCATTTGTAGTGGGTGTGCTGGTAGACTGTGCTTCCACCTGGAGCTACGTGGACCTCTGTAATAATTGCCTGAGTCGGGCTCTTGGTACGCCAGGTTGGTTAACTGCTTCTGTGACGAGTATCTGTGGCTTGTGACTAAACAGCACATTTGTGGACAAGGCCTCTTAAGGATGTGATTAAGAATCCCACTTACATTCATTGCCAGCAGGAGACCTCCAAAGATGCCATGTGTTTTGTGGTTTTGCATTCTTGCATATTAAACATTTCTGTGTGAATGCTTCACACTGAACATCTTTATCTTTTTCTGGGATACTTCTGTAATATTTTGCTGAAAAAGGACTGAAAACAGAGGGAAAGATTCTATTTAGTATCTATTTAGTGTGTGTTCATTTGTATGTTCTCAGTGACTTTTTAATAGAGGATTTTTGCTGGATTCTGTTACTGTGGTTCCTGATCTTTAAAAAGAAAAGAAATTACATTCTATGCAACATCCAGGTAAGTCACGTCAAAAAAGGTAATTAAGCATTGACTAACTTTGAAAAAGATCTAGTCTGCTTTACATAGCGGAGAACCTGTTTCACTTCCTCTAAGAGAGGACGAGTCTGGCAAGGCGTCCTCCTCGCCAGTCGTGCAGCATACTCTGCCTGATGCGCTCACCCTCTGCCTCGCTCCTCGGCTGCACCTGGTTGTCATTTTACGCATCTGGTTAGAGAAAAGCTGTCAGATGAAATGGGCTTTATTGACACAGGCTAGGGGTTTTTTAGAGAAGCCCGCAGGAATCAACTGCCAATAATTCCACTCGTAATTTTGTTATCATCTCTATCCATGGATCACTTTTAAAACTCAAATGTATCCATACGTACATCTGGAGATGATAATGCATTAATACAGAGCAGGGTAGGTGTCACAGGGGATTGGGGGAGGAACTGAGGCACAGGCAGATTACACAGTTTCCAGAGGCGTAGAGCAGTTACAGGATTAATTGGTGCTAGGCAAGATCACGGACTTAAATACGTTCTTGCTTTGAAGATTTTACCGAGAGCCTGCGCAAATGTGTGACAGCGGAACTGGGTTTCAAGCCCGAGTGTAAATTATTGTGATCAGATCTAGCCCACTTAAAACTGGTAGGCCATTTTAATTGAATTGTATTAGTCTAGACACTTTATGAATACAAAAAACATCGTGCTTGTCAATTTGTGCAGGGTTGAATTTGATTTAAATGGGTGTGGATGCAGGTGTCTCCAGATTTCACCTTTCCTCTCTGATCTAATGAAGAATCTATTCAACTCCTTGGGACTGAGCCAAAGCCCGCTGATGTTAATGAAGACTTTTCTTTCGGCTAAAATAAATGAATGAATCAGACCCTTTTTTGTAAATTTTGTTTTAATGATCCTATGCCATGGAGAGCTTTCGGTGAGAACTGGGGTCAGTAAGGATGATAAGCTCATGGGTAGCTGTTCTGTGTACGTGCCAGCGAGTGAGAGGGAAGAGTTATGAAGTGAGGAGCTTTAGACAAAGGCACAAGTCTCAGTTTTGGAGCTCTGTTGCTGCTTGTGTGTGTGTTTAGTTGGGTAATGGGAGGTGTGAGGTTTTGTGCATGTGCAGTATTTGGGCTGTGTGAGGTACCAGGAAAGTATTTTGTGCCCTGTTGCTGCTGTCTATGAATTGTTCAGAAATCCTGTGTAGGAGGTAGCGAAGTGCAGGATATTTATTTAAGTTGCGGTTTTGGGCTTTCTTTTCAGAAGAAAAACACTCTTGCCCTTCCTCACTGAGTGCCAAGGCTTTTAGCTTGTGGTATTTAATCTTTTTGAGCAGAATTTTTGTCTGCTTCTCTTGTATAAATGTGGTAAAATTGAAATGCTCCTATTTTATAGGTTATCTCCATAGCCATATGTGTTGGTCACTATTGGTGTTTGAGGTTTATTTTAAAGCTGTCTTAAATTCTAGTCCAGGAAATGCAAGGAGAGTCTGTAGCTGTTGACTGATACACCCGAACTCCAGACCGTGGGATTACACCACACTTCAAGCACATCAAATAGGTTTGCCTACACTTGAGTTTCCCAAGATAATTAATAGCTAATTAAATTAAGTTTAGCTAAATACTCGTGCATGTTAGACTGTATACTCCACAAACAAGATGCAGGGAAACAAAGGCTTGCAAAGCATTCAGACAAGCATGTGCAAATGTCAGCTAATTCGGATTAATTGGCAATTGGTTACCTTGAGATGGAAACTCAGTGCTTGTCATGATAAATGTAATTAATGGCTCGGTATTATATGGGGAGGTCAGTCTAGACGGGCTAATGTTCCCTTCTGGCCTTAATATCTAGATAACTATGAAATTTCACATTTCCTTTTCCTTTTTCATTCTTGCATATGTACTTGGGGATTCCTGCCTGGCAGAGACAGGAATGCGTGCTGTCAGCTTCTTTACATTTACAGTAATGTAAAACATCAGTTTTTATAAATCTCATTTTTACAAGCCCCATCCCCTCCCTGGTTTGGGCTGATATCAAAAGATGACGGTTGAGGCGAATCAGTAGAGCATGAACTTCATGGAAGTGTTTCTCTTTTTCTCCCTTCTCAGCTTTCCCCCTCCCCCAGTCCCCACTGATAAAATCCTTGAATACCAAGCCTTTTATTCTGTTGTTGCATCTGGTTATTTTCTTTTAGCAAACTCATCTGTGTCTGATCCTGTTGTCCTTACTGTCAAATGCAGTAATATTAGAGTGAAAGGGCTAAATTGAGTCCGTTCTGTAACTCTTTGGGAGTCAGCTGAACTGCTTGTGTGAAAGGGGTTTGCAGCATTGGCTCCTTTGTGCTGAAGGAATACAATTTTCCCCTCTGCAAAGGCTTTTGCATCATTTGCATTCCAATGGAACCAGCAAATTGGGCCTTCGGTATGGAGCAGACCTTTTTATTGCAATCAGCAGAAAAGTCTTTTTCCTACCATCATTTGGTGAAATTCCACAACCTCAGTGTTTTGGGAAGCGTGAAGGGAATGTTACTCCCATCACTTCCTAAAATAACCTGGAGAGATTTGCAAGTGCTTTGTGCTAGGATTCTAGCTGAAGTCCGTGAAAAACGTATATGTAACTACGCCACCTCTAAAAAAATCAGATCACACTCTGCTGCCAAAGGGCTTGCAGCTAGCCTATAATTTAGTCTAGGCTGGCTCTTGTAGCTTCTGTCTTAGGCTTATCGGTAGCCTTTTATTTCTGTGCCATCATGGTTTTGGGGCACCAGAACATACAGGGGTGCAAATCTGAAGATAGCAAAAGTCCTGCCTGCACCATATTGTTCCTCTTACAGTTAGTTACGCAGCGGGAGTTACAGGAAAGCTGTTGTCCAAAGCCCCGTGTTTGAGATGCGATACCTGGAGGAATTCCCTCCGCCTTTTCCTGGCTGGTAACGTTGCTCTGCTGTTGGGAATAGAGAGCAAGCTCCAAAAGTAATACTGACAGACTTCAGAATTATGATACACTGGAGCTCTGGCGTAATTCTTTGTTGAAGAAGTTAGAGGCCTAAAATGTTAAGGCTTATTGTTATTCTGAGTTGATAATCTCTGCCTCGCTTTAATAATTTTTCCTCATGCCTGGATAGCCTGCGAGTTGCACAATAATCACTCACACAGCTTTGTAATCAATGCCCAAAGTAATAGGATTCCGCTGGCCAACGGCAATTAATAAATTTGTGTCTTTTTTAAAACACTAGCAAGTCGGGCCTGAAATACGACTGACTGGCTTTCCTCATTTGCATATTTATTGCAGTGGAAAAATTCTTGCCGAATGATTGATGTTGAGCCTGCCTCTTGAATTCCAAACAGCACATTATTATGAAATGAAAAATGCCGGCCATACAGTTGATTAAAGTTGAAGACAGTGGAATCGGTGTTTTTTAAGATTGTGGGAGAATTAAAGGCATATTTTAATAGATGTTGACAAGAAGTGAACTAACAAAAGCAAAGCAAAGGATTTGCTTGAAAAGATTTAATCAAACGTGTTTCTTGGGGGATTAATTGCTGGGGATGACTAGTGCAAGTGGCTGGCTTGTGGATTTGAATGAGAAGTATTGTTCTCAGGCCAGCATATTGAGTGCCATTTTGACCTGTAGTTTAACTCCTGTCCCACAGTCGTTTGAAAGGAGTGAAGATTTCCCCTCTTCATCTGAATGTTGGGATAAATGCGTGTACCTGATAAAGATACTTTTCATTATGTGCAGCTATTAAAATAAAGGAGGTTTGATTCCTCTCCTTTTTATTTGCATAACGTGACGGGTGCGCTGGGCACTGCGCCGGTTCGGTGCAGCGGTGACACGGTGACTCTCCATGGTGACAGGGGGAACTCTCCCAATATTTGGCCACTCAGCTTTTGCTCTGCATACCATGGTTCAAACGCCAGCGCTGCTCCAGCTTTTCTGTATGAGCATTTCATACAGCCTGTGGAGGTATATGAAAATTAAAAGCTTGCATGCCGATGATATTCCTGTGATGCCAGATCCTTAGATTTAACTGAGGGGAAAAAGTTGTTAATTTCCAGCTTTGGAAAGGGCCCTGAATTTCAGCCGCGTCCTGTGTGCGCTGTGTTTCATGCTGGTACATCACAGTAACGATGCTCCTGTTTGTGTTGCGTACAGTGTGTACACAGTAGCAGGCAGGCACCGTTCTGTAGGGGAGATGCCACAGCAGTGCCCCATCGCGCCCTGCAAGGTGCCACAAACATACAGCGATGGAATGAAAATCCTGGGAGGTTTGCCCCAATTTTAAGGATACAGCTGTATTCTGAATCTACTGGATGGATGCACCAGGGTCAGGCGAGGAGGAGCTTGCCTGGCGGAGCAGTTTTGGGAATCCCACTGGTTGGGTCTCTGTGAATACCTTTGAAAGCCTGGCCTTGAGGCACTGTCTTTTTTCCATCGACTTAAAGTGTCTCTGCATGAGGCCATTCCCTGCTGCTCCATGCCAGCTGCTGCTCGCTGCAGCTGCTTGGGAAGATGAAATGAGACCCCATTTTTAGAGGTCATGAAAAAAAGCGCAGATACTTTCCTGCGCAGGACGCTGCCTTGCTGTAGAAATGCTGAACTTGGAGTGGTGGGCGAGCACAGAAGCCATCATGCCTGCAAGTCCCCAGCACAGCAGCGCTTGGGTTTCAGCGGCAGCGGAGGCATGGCTGCCCTCGGCGTGCGGAGAGGGCAGGTGGGGGCAGTGTGTCGTGGGGTCGGTACCCTGCAGCCAGGAGCCGCCCCGCACGGGGATGCCAGCAGCACAGCCAGTTTGTCCGTAACCACTGGCATTGACAAAATTGATTTTTGTGGTTTGAGAGCAGTAGGACAGATTTCATCTCTGGTGGGTCTCCTGACACTTTGATACATGGCAGTGCTATCCCTGAATGGAGCTAAATACTCCAGGGCTACTTTCTGACTGGGTGAAGGGATGTATAAAATGAGAACGTATGAGAGAGTATTAACAGAAAGGCACACTTTGATTTACTGATACTGGCTCCCAGCTTTCTTGGTGGATTGATATGCTGTCTGCTGGATCTGGAACAACTTTTCACTCCTGTACACAAAATGAAGGGGCTCCCATGGACTCTTAAAAGTGACTCTTACAAGTTAGCATCTTACCACAGGCGCTCTGAGTCCTGTTTAAGCTGGAAGTTCTATTCAAACCACGTTTGCTGTGTTCTTGGAGCAGCTGCAGATGGATCCCACTCAGCATCCTTTTTTCTTTCCCAAAGGGCAGCTTTGAAAAGATTTGATGGAAGGCGGGGGTTGCATGTTGTCCTGGGGTTAGCTGATCTCTGCTACACACAGAGTGTGAGTTGTTTTGGGGGTTTCAGTTGCTCATACTGAAATGCCATAAAGAGATCCAGCTTCTTTTGTTTTTAAGGCAGTATGGAGCCACCTGTCCTCAGAAAACATGTCTCAGGTTGGGCATGCAGAAGTAACTCCTGGAAGAGGAGATAGTTTTGAGATTTTTCTCACTGATGATACATGGCCCAATATTAAAGGTGTCAGTTGTGACACTGATATCGCTGTAAGGTAGAATATTTACCCCAGCACATTGCAGTGCAGATTGTAAGAGAGATACAGCAAAGGTGCCAGCAGAGAGTGCGAGAGAAGGGGTGGGAGTGGCACAGACTGGGGTTAACCAAGTCAGGTTGGACTTTAAAGTTGGCAACTTACCAGTTGCTTTTGCAGTGCTGCGCCTGTAGTCTTTTGCCACTGCCTGGTGCACTGGACTGGGCAGGGGCAGCTGGGGCTGTGTAAGCACCTGTAGTTGGCTGAACACTATAGAACAACACCAGAAGTGATACAGATGGCACTGTTACTGTAGTGGCTCTGGGAATAAGCTGTTGGCATCAGGATCTTCCTGCTAGTGAATGGGTGGTGGGAGGATAGTCGTAGAGCTTCAACAGCATTGCTTCAGCCTTGGCTGGGTTGTGGTGCTTGTGAAAACCATGGTGTCGATATCTTCTAGATCCTGAAAGCTTTAGAAACTGAAAATCACCAGGGACTGCCTAGGACCTAACACAGCTTGTGGCAGTGGGAGGCCCCGCTACGTGGTCAGGGCTGGCATTGCCTGTGTTCTCGGGGGTGTTGCTGGCTTTGTTCTGTGAACAGAGCAGGGAAGGGAGCAGGAGGTACAAACCCAGTGGCTATCGCATGTGAAAGCTGTTGTTGGTTGCCTTAATGTACTGACACGCTTGAAAACTCCATGTTTGTGACTCTCTTCTGTTTAATTGCCTGTTTCAGACAAGGAGCAGCATTAAAAAAATGTGCTGGGAGAAGTAGGAGAGCAGGAGGGTTAGGAGCTTTGCTTCAAAATGACATAGTTTGCATCTATAAAACAGTTCTGTTTTACACTGCCTTCATTCACAAATGGGTTCAGTCTTTTCTCCAAAGCAGACGGTGTAAAGGCAGATGAGGGCGTTAGAGGGAAGAGAAGATGAAGAAGGAGAGGAGACTGGGAAGAAAATGGTCCTTTCTGGAATTAAACATGAAATGGATAGTGCAGGGCTGGATGGGAAGAGGGCAAGGGAAGGTGACACTTGGCTTCTGAAGTTGAGTTTACAGCACACTTAAGAACCCAACAGTAACAATGAGAATGCCATCCAATAATGCTATTAAATACACAAGAACTGAAAGCGCGGAAGTTACCGAGCTGTAAGAGGCTCATGATAGAGCTACTGCCTGGAATAATTAGCCCTCCCACCTGGTTAGACACACGGTCATTGTCTTCCCTGCACTCTGCATCCCCTTCACTCCAAATAAAACTGCTCCCCATCCCCACTTCTGTTGGGGTCCATATCTCATAGCCTGGGGGAGCTTGAGCCTGCCTTTATTCCTTGCCTGCTTGCAGTGGCCTTGATATACCCCAGAAGAGCTGGAGTGCTACTCCAGTTGTAATTGACAGGATCAAAGCCGCCTGGGGTGCATTAGCACTGCTGCTGGAGGATAGGCAGCGGGTAGAAAATAAACAGTTTCGGAAGCTCTGGGGACATTTAGCTGTGTTGCAGGCAGTGGGAAAGATTTTGCTGTTGTAAGCTGTGCACTCAGGCTAGGGTGGGGGCACTTCCTTTTTGCAAGCAGTGCTTTAGCTGCAGACACATACAACAAATGCATTTTTAAGGGCTTTTGTCTGTTTGTCTGTTGGAATTGTTTTGATGCTAACACACGGCTGTTTTACAAGTATGGCAAACCTAATCCGTTAATAGGTTTATATGGAAGAGTTGTCAGAACGTATCTAAAATGAACCACAGGCCAGGGGAGGATGAGTCCAACAGCTGATCTGCAACAAAAATCTTAAAGCATCTTCTCCTTGACATTGCTGTTACTGAGGTCAGGCTGTAATTTATCTGAAGATGGTGACAACTGAGCAATATCACAGTGGTAACATGCGGGAGATTGAGACCTCTGAATGTCTGGGCTGATTTCTGCTTGCACTGTCCCTGTCTGGCTGATGAAGATTTGCTGTTCACTCTACCCATGATCTCTGTGTCCTCCATTAAAGAAAAGAAATAAGGAAAAAATTGAGTGGTGAAAAGTTCTCTCCGTTCTTTTATGCTAACTACAAAGAAAGAAGCAAGTTTGAGAGTTAAGCAAAACAGCCCTACTAAATTCCTGTCAATGGAGGAACTGGTGGAGGGGGTACAGGGGAAGCTCTGGGGAGCATCCGACCACTGCAGTGCTCCTCCTGCCCTCAGACAAATCCACTGGCTCTGTCAGCCGGGGTTACTGCTGCCCGTGAGGATGCTTGTTCGGGGTGCGTGGGGAGGGAAGCCAAGCCTGCTTGAACGTATCCTGCAAGAAAACAGCTCCTGAAGTGGTGTGCTACGTTCCTCCAAGCATTTTTTCCCCTTTCTGTGGTGCCTCTTTTTAAAAGTAGAAGGCAGTACCCTAGTGTCAGGTAGATAAATCTGTGTAAACTTCAGTTTCGGTTTTTGATCGAGTCATACTAAGTGTTTTACCTGTAAGAGCTGACCCTGTGATTGACATGTAACAATGTACAAAGGGAGAGTTTGTGTAGGCCTAGACAAACGCTTGTTTTGTACGAGAGCGTTCTGCAGGGAGGCTTGTTGGTTGCCACAAAAGAACTATTTTTAAAGAACAGATGCTGCAACAGTGTGCAGTTAACCCTTCCCACAGTCAGCTGCAACTGTGTGTCCTTGGGGAACACAAGATCATTGGAACTGCATAGATACAGGAAAAATTGTCAGTTATGAAAGCCTTTGGATACACAGCATCAGGTCGACGTTCAGGATTTGTGTCTGCAAATACCATGGGAAGCAACTACTCATCCCTGTAAAGCTAGCCTTCACACCATGTATTGACCATTTTGTACACCTCTCCACTCCAATCTTTTCTTCATTTTCTCTCTTCCTAAGGATCTCTGGGCCTGCAGTTCTGCTTTTCTGATCAGAATGCTCCCATTAAACTTTCCAGGTCATTGTTTAGGTTTCCCCCCTAGATCAGATCTTGCTACATTTAATTTTACTTACAATCTAATTTCTTATACCTCCTGCATGGTGAGCACAGCGGCATAGAAACCAGCAGTAGTCACAGCCCTGCAGGAGTTCAGTTTTTCTTCTTGCCTTCCCTCCTTCGGCTCCCTATAACATGCACATGATGTACATGAAAGAAAAGTCAGAGGTGAAGTTTAGATGGGATGTACCTATATACATTTTTCCCTTGTGTCACTTCATATTATTCAGCTGAAGCTGGCCTCTGCTGCAGAACTTATCACAGGAGAGAAATGAGTTAGTCAGCAAAAAAGGTTGTTATCATGTGTGTGGGTCATCAGACGCTTCTGCACACAGTACTTGCTTCTTCAATATGTTAATCCTTTTGGCTCTGCAGTCTGAATGTTTGTCGATGAAACATTAGATCAGCATACTCCCGATGTGCAGCCAGGCAGATATTTAGAGGCAGTCCTGCCTCCTTTCCTCCCTTTTTAGGAAAGAAGTGTTCTTTCCCAGCATGGTGGTGGTTGACATTAAAAGCTATAAATCAGTTTGAGGGTAAAACTACATCTCAAAACTGATTAGAGAAAAACAGTTAATGGGACATGCAGAAGCTGTGGCAGTAATTTGCATTCAAGATGGGAAACTAAGCACTGCAAAGCTAAGTCTTCACCAGAAGCAAGGATCAGTGGGAAATTGTCACTTGTGTCTCTTGTTCTGCAGGTTGTAAAGCCGTGGAGGCATTGCTGAAGGTATTAGTGGACCTTCAGGATGAGCTGCTTTATCAATACCCAGGCACGAGGCATCTGCTAGATGGAAAGCAATCAAAAACTGAGAGGTAAATGCAAAATAAGAATCCTTTGGTCTCCAGCTCTCCAACAAACAGGACAATGCACAGCTTTTCTGACCACACTCACTCTCTGCTGTTCTCTCAGTTGCTGCTGTATCTGGGTGACAGACACTTTGGTCAAATGACCATTTGAATTCGTTCTCCCAGTGTGGGAAGTCGGTTTTGTAACCTTTCTGGTAACGGAGCTGGGGCTAAACTGTTGGTCTTTTGCCATAGATATCACCATGGTGTGGAAAAAGCATGGGTGGCAGTGGAGGGGCCATTAAGAAGTCACACATGTTGCCTTAGAGAGGTAGAGGGCATTCAGTTCACGTGTTTTTCTTCTAGTGATGATGAAATCCCTAGCAGTAGCGATGAAGAGAAAGTGGATAAGGCTCAGGAGAAGAGGAGGAGCCTCCCCAAAAGAAAGCTGAAGATGGAGGACTACCCAGAATTCATAGCCAAGCGGTATGCTGACTTCAGGGTGTATCGGAACAATGTCTTGCAGAAGTGGCACGACAAGACAAAGCTGGCGTCTGGCAAAATGGGAAAGGCAAGTCTTTGTTTCTGTGTGCTGACATGCTAATTGTTCAGCAGAGGTATGTGGAACAAGTTAGTTTGAAAGTTTCAAATCATGGATGTTCCAAGTTAAGCCGAGAGTTAGAGCAGTAAGAATTAAATACGCAGGTACACACTTTTCCCTAACCTTAAAGGAGTTTGGAAAGAAGCTCAGCCCTCAAATTTCAAAGGCATAAGCTGCTCTCTTTTATTTTGAGCAGATCGGTAGGAAAAAAATTTTCAGGGGCAAATGGTTTCCCATGACCCAATGCAAAATGTTTGGGAAGGACTCTTGGATAGTATTGATGTCCTCCCAACCAGACATCTCATCACAGCTCATCTCCAGCAGCAAGTAAGCTCTACGGAAATGCCACTATTGCTGATCAACAAGCTGTTTGTGTTTTATAACAGAACTAGGGGCTTCTGTGGCTCTCCTTCTCCATGAAGTGTACACTTTAATACAATGGGTAATCATTTCACCCAAAGATTCAGGGTCTCCTAACATCTGTGAGTTAGTATTAATCATTGAGAAGTTCATCTGAACCAGAACAGCAAAGGCATTTTATTAAGCCAGGCATCAGGTTGCCTCAGGTTGGGAAGGGAGAGAGAGGGAGAAACAAATAAAAAATCCTAGCAGAAATCCCTGCAACGAAACCCAGACCCCCTCCTCTTGGAATGCTGTCTGCTTATCCACTGACATGGAAAGATAGAGGAACATTGCTGCCTTGAGGAAAAGCTTTCTGCATTATCTGACACTAGTTAATGTTGTTGCAGGGTTTCGGTGCCTTTGAGCGTTCAATCTTGACTCAGATTGATCATATTATGATGGACAAAGAGAGATTACTACGGCGGACACAGACCAAGCGATCAGTTTATACAGTGCTGGGAAAGCAGGAACAGGAATCTCATCCAATCCCTGAATCTTTGCCTGAAAATTCGGTAAGGGCATTTTGTTTATATAACTTGTCCTGTAGCAGCAGTGAAACTCTGTGCAAAACATTTAGCTTGAGCCTTTAGCAGGTAATATTCTTGTTTGTGAGAGATTTATGAAGGAGATATCTGAGTGTTGATTCCTGTAATGTCATGGCTAAGAAAAAGATGTAGACATTTCAATTCCAGTTTTACGGTGTTTGCATTATCTCCTGTGCCAGTTCTTGACAGCGCAAAACAAGGTTTGTGCCCCCTCGGTGCTGTAGGAAGTGACGCTCACTAAATCTGCTTTTTCAGGTAGTGGCTACAAAACTTTGTTTTTACTCTGAAGTTTAGAATCCTTAACCCAGAAAGTCACTTCTAAAATCATACTGCATATAACCTACAGAATATGTTAGTAGTAAGCCTGTTATTAATTTAGTATTTAAGAATGAATAAATACTCAATTCTGAGAGATCATGTAGAATTACTGCACTTGCAAGATATATTTTTGCCATTACATTAAAAATATCTGTAGTATTTTGCCAGAAAGACTTTGCACAGTCCTATTTATTTCCCAGTAAAGATATCATAAATCTATTTTGGCATTGGCAGCGTTTCTGCCTTGCCTTTAAATGTATTCCTAGTCCTTAAAAGCTTGTTATGTTGGGAGCTTTTCTCCATTCCTTCATATCTTCAAGTGTGTTTACAAGCTGCTGCACGTGATGTCATCAGAGTTAGGGACAGAGATACACATATATGAGCTTTCAGTATTTCCTTTGTGCTTCTAGGAAGTCCTCCCTCAGTCAGATTCCAACAGGCACCTGAAGGACATAGATGAGGAGATATTTGATGATGATGACTTTTATCACCAGGTAGGTGATGGTAAATCTGTGTTGGAATTATGGCTGCAGTTGGTTTTTAATACTTACAGAGCTAATGCCGTTTGTTCTGTGCCCTAAATTTCTCTTACCAGTGAAGCTCAAGTTACCTGTTTTAACAGCTGAAATCTCTGTAGATACTTCAGAGGACTTTGCTCTCAACTTTCAATATAGGGCTGTGTGAGCTTAAACTTGTATTGTGGGCGTAAACTTACTGCCGTTACTGGCACCGCTGTACTTGAGTGAGTCAGGGCTGCAGGAGAAGGTCTGTGCCTGTAGTTCTCGCTGGTGAACATTGCTACACAAGAGAAAAATTACTGAATTCTCTAAAGGTGACTGTTCTCTGTGGGTAGAGTCCCGTTATGAAAAATTATTCTAGTAGATCCTCAAAAGCACCTAAGTTACTCTCATCTCACCTACCTATAGAATGAAAAAGCTGCAGAGCTTCTCTAGCACTTTTCTTGGAGTTGTGCCAGCTTGGGTTTAGGCCATTTATTCTTTTTATTTGCAAAATTCGTAGAAGCAAGGAATCTGCATCCAGTGCATGGAGGCTGCAGCTTAGGGCAACTCTGTGTGTGTAATTTATTTAATTTGGTTAATAAATAATTTATTTAATAAATGACGGTGCCAGCTTTATGAAATACAGTAATTGCCATATACTGAGGAGTATGATTCAGTGTAAGTCCTTCCCCAATGCACAAAAAACTAGCCTTGCTCTGATGATCTACAGAGAGCTTTAACTTTAGGACTAAACAAATATCATTATATCATTAGAAAGGCAAAAATTTCTCATATGAATAGTCATTAGAGTGGCTAGTAAAGTGTTAGGGCAGTGGAAGAGAGCTGTTGTCATGTGGCTGCTCTGGTAACTGATTTAACCAGAAGCATTTGAATAGCTTCAAAATTTGGGGTTTCATGTACAGAGCCAGGACTAAAGATGAAGAAAGATGTATTAAATTGGTAATTCTTATCTGTGTTTTATGGATAGGAAGCACAGAGAACTTTAACGCTGCCTTTTTTTTTCCCCTCCAAGAAGGTTTTCAACACACTTCCAACCCTACTGCTCTAGACGTCCAAGAAAATTTTTGCAGTAGACCTCATCTAGTGCAGAATTAAGGACAATTTGAATATTCAGTGTTCGTGAGGGCAAGACAGCCTGCCTCAGAGCCAGGAATGTATTCCAAGCTAGCTCCTCTCCAGGCTGTGTATTTATTGTAAGAGCATCTCTGCTAGTATTGCTGTGAATTGAGCAGCATCTCTTGGGTAGGTGAAGATGCCAGGTTCATCTGTAGGCTCTAAAATGGAGGTTGGAGAGTGCCTGTCTTGTTGGCAGCAGCGGTTGAAGAGGCCAAATCTGTAACGCAGTGAGATAACACAGAAGTGGAATTTGGGGTCCAAGTGGATGCAAAGCGCAGCTTTAGGGGCCCAGAGGACCCTAAGAACACAGAACAAATTAAGCTGGTATAACAAAATAGTGAAGTGGTCGAGGAGAAATAGCTGTGATTGACAACCTTTGGACCTATGCAGAGAAGGTGCTTATTGTCCATGAAATGTTAAATTTTTGAAAGAAAAGTAGCATAGATGAATGGCCCGTCTTTCCTTCTTAATAACTTTAACTTCGATAAATCGTGATTTCAGAAATATGACTAGTCACAGCTTAGCTTTTCCCCTCACTGGTTAATTGGGGTGCTGGGGTTAATCTAAATTAAAACTTAAACTAATAGAGGTCATTGAGGGAAGAGAATCACCTGAGTAAAACAAATGGGTCTGCCAGGCACAACTGTATCTTGGCCATTTCCCAAGAGGAAAGTGGCAGCAAATTGGAGTTGTTTCAGCATTCGGTAGAGGTGAAGGATGGGTGACACCGTTTTAATGTACGGCACCTCCGGAAACATTCCAGATTGCATTCCTTGCTGTACCAACTGCTGCCTCCTGCGCACAGTGAATAGGAGCAGGACCAGCCAACAACATCTGGCAGCACAGCAAGGAATGGGTGCAACTTTTGAAACCCCATAGACTCTAAATATGGTGCTTAGCCCGGTGGAGGCTTTAATCACTTACCACTCTTTGGCAGCGGGCTACGACAGCTTATCCTAGCCTCGTACATCACGCACAGACATCTGCTGAGCTGCGAGGCAGCTACACATTCATTTTCCTTTCTTGCTTGTTTTTTTTTCCTTCTTTCCTTCCTTCCTTCCCTCCCTCCCTCCCTCCCTCTCTCCTTCTCTCCCTCCCTCTCTCCTTCTCTCCCTCCCTCTCTCCTTCTCTCCCTCCTTCTCTCCCTCCCTCTCTCCCTCCCTCCCTCCCTCCCTCCCTTCCACCCTTCTCCTCTCCTCCCATCCCCAGTATGCTTCTTGGGAGAGATGATCTGTAAAGATTACTGCTTCATTGTGTGCAAGTAATTGTGGGGATGCCAGCCCCTTGCTAGACACTGTGCAGCACCTGTTCCGCTGACCTGGTTAATGTCTTCTGTTGAGTGGGATTTGGCAGAGATTGGAGCTGAAGCCAATTCAGTGATAAGGCTAAAGAAAATGGCTGTATGTTTTCTGTCACCTCCCAATTAAATTGGTTTCATAAAGTGCTTTCCTTTATTTGTCAGGGTGGTAAGCTGAAGCTGAACATTGCATTCAGAAAGGGTAGAGTGCATTACAATAGAGCGCTGACAACACAGTGAATGTGTTTTCTTTCAGATGGGTCATAACTGCAGCGCTTTTGTGTGCGTGAGCGTGTGTGATTGTGTGTGTGGATGTACATATATAAATAAAATGTAGAAAGGGAACTGGCTCTTCAGGAGTAATCAACAGCAACATCTCTGGCCATTGGGGCTGAGGTTGTGCGGAAACTCTGACCTCTGTGCATAATACTTACTGCAAAGTGTGCATTTCGATGAGTGCTTTTTTCTTTGTATTTAAATTTAAATCCAGACTTTTTTTTAGTATCACTTCTGTTTTCCTAAATAACACTTTAGAATGATTAGTTTATTTTGATTACTGCTTATGGTTTATTAAAGGTAAACGTTCAGATAAAGAAGGATGCTGGAAACCAACTTCCTGTATATTTCAGTGTGAAATTAAGCAAGTGAAAATGAATGAGATCTGATGAATGTGCACAAGTTAATGATAACAGGATAAGTAGCTATGTCCTTTTGTTATATATAATAATACAGAACTCTTTAAAGAGTCTGGTTTTCCTGTGGAAAAACAATTTTCTTTTCCAGGTCTTGGTGTTCAGCAGAATTCACAGTGTGGGGCTGGTGGAATTTTATGATGATTTGTTCTGTCTGTTCATCTTGCTTTGCCTTTTCTAATATTCTTCACTTGTTTTATAAGCAGTTACAATATTTATTGTGGTGGCCCACGTTGAATGGTAACATAAAGCTGAGCTGAACAATGCAGGTGAAATACTTCTATTTAGGTTGCACTGGGTGTGAATAGTTAAACTGTTTCAGAAGGATCCTCATTACTGACAGCAGTGAGAGGCTAGACCCCATTTCCTTTTCTTCTAAACTCTGATTCATACATGTTTTTAAGGAAAGAAAAAGGCTTTTTATTTTTAAAAGTCATATTTATGTAGAATTCATTACAGCTGATATTGCTACATTAAGACTTAAAATTCCAGCCTGCTACCAGAGAGAGAGCTGCTGGTCTGACATGCTACAGTGGACATTTTATTATTAGGTTGAAATACTCCTCTAGTAAAGGAGAGAGTGGAAATTGGTTTATTTCCAACAGGAATTAGGTTAGTGTTCATATGCTAAGCGTTCCACTGGTAGCAGCCCTTCCCAGAACAAATGTTCATCATTGATGGCAGCAGGTATGCCTAAAGAGAATTAGGAATATACATAATCCCTTTTTTTCTCCGCTCTCCTGCTCTCTCCTCCCCCTGATTTTGGTTATGTTGTATGTCACTGCATTTTATAACAACCCGCAATCATCAGCCTTGTCTGTGATCACCCCAACTTCAGAAGCTGAGCAGAGCCAAAGCGGATGGGGGACATTCAATGGAACACTAAAGTCTTCCGAGAGAGATGGCAGCAGCTTGCCAGGCAGGACTGCCAGTGGGTTGGAGAGGACTGTCGTCCCTCAACTACTGCATTGTGTTGAAATGAACTGTTCCTGTCTGGGATTTACTCCCAACGTGAGCATGTTTGGATAGAGAGGAAGAGCCTTGCTCCTTTCCTTATCTATACCCAAATTACTTAGGAAGGGAGTTGATCCTGCAGAAAATGTCCCTTGTGGAGTGGCACTGTATGTGCCTGCCCACTCTTGCACACTCTGTGAAAGACGTGGTTTTTATGAGTGAGCAAGAAATCTCACTAACTTCCTTTTACCAAGCTTAGCGTTCAGAAGGCCTGCATTACTGTGAGTAACCACAAAATGAACTCCCAGGTCTGAATCTCTTGTTAAGATACTTGTAGCTCCATTTGTTTCTCTTCTGGGTTGTACTTCTGTCTAAATCACATTGTATGGCTTTTTAGAAAACTTTATCTCATGGGGCAGATTTCTCCTCGGTCCCAAGCAAGAGTCGGCCTAAAGTGGTTTCCTGGGCAAATGCTTGTGGTTTTCTCTCCCAGGTATTTGATAATGCCATAAACAAGTAATTACTAATCCAGTGAACTATTAAAAGTCGATAATGGTGAAGAATAGAGAGAAGACTGGCTTTCTGACAAGCTGGTTTACCTTAATTAAACTGGTGAGTGATTAATATGGACAGCTGATCTTGTGGCTTTAATTAGATGCATTTAGAGTTTTGTGTGAATAAGAGATGTCTCGAACCATCCCACAGGTTAATGGCAATACAATACTCTTATCACAGGCATGTATCTTTCAGATGGCTGGGTAGATGGTTAATAACACGTTTTAAAGCTTGATTTGAAACTTCTCTTAATGGGTTATTAGAAAATACGCAAGTCAATGCCTATTTTATACAAAACTGAATTTTAATAAAATGTTTTTTAAAAAGACTGTCCAGTGATTTAATCTTGCAGTTTAGGTTTTTACATTATAAATAGATTGCAGAAAGTTAAATTTTTAGAAGTGTTTCAAGGGGATTTAAAAATAATGTTTGAGCTGTAGTCTAGATTTTCTCTGGTGTTGCTAGAAATCCAAATGGTGTTACACTGCTGCTGTGGGGAAGCTTGAAAGAGGCAAAGAATCAGCTTGCTTCTACATCCAGGCAGAATGCAGTGTATAATTAATGTACGCTGAATGAGTCCCAGACTAGGGGCAACCTTTTCATAATTTCTGCTGTTTTAAATAATTGTATGGTGTAAAAATATGAAAAAGAAAGAGAAATCCATGTGATTGACCATGTCTCTCCAAAGACTAAAGGAGAAAAAGAATTACATTAGGTTGTATTTCAATTACATTGATAAAATACAGCTTTGTCAACTTTCTGTTTAGGAGTGACTTCGCCTTTTCACCAGGAAAGAGGAAAAGCATTTGGTGTTTGTAGTCTTACTTCTTTACTTGGACTCGACAAGTTGTACTTACGCTTCTCTCTTTTTGATTCCTACAGTTATTTTGTTAAAAATAACTTTTTTAAACTGTTAGAAGGCAACTTAACAGTAACACATTTTTTCAGTGTGACATGTCATGTTGCAGCTCTGTGAGGCAGGATGAAGGTAATTTGCCTGAGCTTTTGAAAGGATTGCACCTTAGTAGACCTTCACATCACAATAATTGTTTGTTTACTGTCTCTAGTAACAAATACACATTTAACTTGAAAAGTCCACATAAGCAATTTGCAAATAATTTAGAGTTCCTCACTGATAAAGTGAGTATTTTTTTAGCTAAGGAGTGACAGAGTGTTCTAGTAAATGTAAGCAGCTGCCAGTAAACCTGAAGTCTGGGTTTCTCACGTTTTTCTCATTGTTTCAGAATCCACGGGTAGTCGAATCTTTGTATGTTTCTGTTGCTTTCAGCAAGTGACTAAGACAGCAGAAGCAGTATGAGGTTCTGCTTTTCCATTGTTCTGCACAGTTGTTTGAAAATGAACATTGTCGGCCCCTTGTTTGATATTATTATTGGCGCAGGGAGCCCAATAGGACTGTTCTGACTTCCTCGTGCAGCAGCCAGCACAATGGCTGGGCTGAGACTGCGTCTCACCGCTTCGCATACCTGGCTCTGTGAATTCAAATGCAGCAGCACCACTTCCATGGCAGAGTAGGTGGCTTTGATGCGCTGTAGCAGAAATGACCTATGCCTTTACTGGCTTTTCTGAACATTTTAATAACATCAGAGAAAAAGTGTTTCTTTTGATTATTATTCCTAAGCTTTGTAAATTAAATTGTTTCCTGTGATATACTATAGATCAACTTTTGCAAGGTATTAATTTGAATTGGCCTGTGAGGGCTACGAAAAGCGAGCCTTTTGTCACGAGGCTTATTTCAGCTATACTTAGCTCTTTGTCTCAACTGGAAATTCTTAGGGGTCTGCAAATCAGAAAGGTCAGCAACTGTAGTACTAGAAACACTGATAGATAGTGCATGAAAATGAGACCTAACCTCGAAAGTGAAAATTGACCTCTAAAATGAGAAATGAATCTCTATTACCCTTGAACAACACCCTGATGGCATTTCTAAATCCCTCTAATTTTGTACAATGTACTTTGTGTGCATCTCTCTAACTAGTGTAGAAGGGGAGTCCTTTTAAGGTGAATTCTTTAGAAAGCACAGTGTAAATTTTAACAATGGCTTTGGTGTCCACAAAGATAGGTGAATACTAATGGCTTTCAAAGCTCTTGCCTTTGGACATATTCTGCCTTGCCTTTTATTAGCAGTTGCAGTTTTAAGCTCTCTTGTGTGCTCAGGACACAGGAGGGAGAGTCAGATCCCATCTGCTCCCAGCCCTCCATGAACACAGCTTGTGGGCCTTGGCAAACCATGCAATCTCTGCGTGTTTTTTTCTTGTGGTTGGTAGCCCCTGGTTTTGACTAGGGAGTCTGACTGGGTTGGTTTTAATAAAGAAGCTTTGTTGAGTTCAGAAACACTCATGCGCAGGAGCACTCATGGCAGAGTTGCACTTTGTTCCAAAGACAAATAGAACTGATGTTAGCTACTTTCTCCTGCTTACTGTTGCCCCTTATCTGCTTTGCACATAGTTTGTCCTCCTGGTTCCAGCTTTTGGTAGGAGCAGCTAGAGTTGGTGGTAGAGTTGCAGACTGATGGACGTGGTTGCACTTCGTTGTGAGTAGGCAGTTGTGTTCATTTATGTGGGAGACTCGCTTAAGTTTTTGATGTTCAGGGAAGATGTGAAGAGGTGAAGGAGGGAAAGCAGAAAAGGATATGTTTCAAATCAAAGCCTTTTGATGCTGAAATTGCCTGACTCAAACTCTGTCTTCACACATCAGGGCTTAATGCTGATAGTGATTTACTCACACTTCCTAGTTAATAATTAGCCATTGGGAGACACCATATATCACTCCTAATGGAATATATGGGGTCTGATGAGAGTTTTCTGTTTTGACTAATAAATTTTAACCAGAATCGCCAAGCTTAATGAAATATTACAGCTTTGGAAGTGTTTTAAGTCTTGTGCTGTGAAAACAGTGTTGCTTTATTCAGTAAATGAATTTATCATTCATTCTGTATCCTGAACCCTAGCTGGCTCTGGAGCATGGGCTGAATGCAAGACTCTGAACTAGAAAGCGGAAAAAGTAATCAAATCCTTAAAGACCAAAGGCAGCGAGGCAGGTCTAGACTGACTTTTTCAGTGGTAGCCTCTGGCTACATCCACTTTTATTTTAG
The DNA here is from genome assembly GCF_963921805.1 of Phalacrocorax carbo. NCBI lineage: Eukaryota > Metazoa > Chordata > Aves > Suliformes > Phalacrocoracidae > Phalacrocorax > Phalacrocorax carbo. The sequence continues at coordinate 5,420,110 of NC_087529.1, forward strand.
TAACCATTGTTAGCATGATTTATAACTTTAGCTTTAAGACGTACACTATTTAGATGTAATAAGATGCTTCGCAGCTTTTATTTCTATTCTCTAATTTCCCTTTTGTCCCTGCTTTTTTTTACTTCCCCCCAGTCTTTGTCTCCCTCTCCTCTCCCCAAGAGTGTCCCCAGTCCTGCAGTTGACGCTGCATTGAAAGAACATTTCACTGTCAGCCCCAAGGTCAACAAAACCGTCTCTGCCTCAACTAATGGCTGATCGGCTGGTGGCCTAGTTAGTGCAGAGGAGACGACTGTGCGGAGGGTTTAGTCTCCTACTGCTGCACAAAGCTTTTCCCTGCTAATTCTGGTGAGAGGATCCTCTGTACGCAGAGGAGAGGACATGCCCCCCAGCAAATAATGGGATCCCTGCTGTCGCCATGCTAAGTGGCACTCAGTTCAGCCCCTTGCCCTTCACAGCTGTCACAGGAAAGGCTGCCTTGCCAAAAGGAGAGTGATCCTGTCCAACAGGATCCTGCCCACTTCCCAGGTGCAGCATTAGGAACCTGCCCCAAAAATGCATCTCTTTCTAACCAGCGTGGACATAGTTGTAAGACCTTGGCAGCACTCCTTAGTCTACCTGTCTGGATTTGGCGGGCCACCAGGAAGAGCAAGTCCTGCCGAAAATGTCTTGCTGCTTATTTCTCTAAGAGTGTAGGACGCCTCTGCATTATCGTCTTCTTATGCCTTAGCCCCTGCCATTACCACTCAGCAGTTTTTTCTGTGCATCGTGCCAGGGAAGCAAGATAAGAGGAGACAGTAAACATACCTTATTGCTGGTACAGGAAGAAACCACTAAAACCTTGCTGCACCATTTCTCGCTGCTGTTAAAAACCTCCCTCCCACCTTGCTTTTGACAGAATATTGACTAGAAACCAAGATCCCATTTCTGCTTAGCCTTAAGGGCAGCTGTTTACAGAGTAGTGGTGTTACATAGGTTTACTGTGTCGTATGTCTGTGTAACACTGGATTTGGATCTTGTATTTAGCTGCCAGAAGTGACTGTGATGAAGTGGGAGAGATAAACTGATAGATTGTGTGCCAGAAAGATGTTGGGAATCAATCAGATAAACAGGGCAGAGAAGTAGCTTGCTGTTTTCTAGTGATAATAAACCAGTGGCCTCTCTTCCTGGAATTTTTAAATGTAATTGCTGCAGTAATAATCTTCAACAATAAGCAAATAGAAAAAAAAGTCACAGCAGGGTTTTAATTATGCTTGAATCGCTCTTTTTTAAAAAAATATTATGTATGCCTTGAAGGAGGGGAGATACGTGGACAGGTATAAATATTATCTCTGTTGCTTGAGTGTCTGCTCCTTGAAAATAAAAAAGGGTCATAAAATTATACCCATCTAACTTTATGGCAATTTTTCTTTTGTGTGGTGCATGCCTTTTCCATCCCTTGCTCCAGTAATGTACTTAAGTGATCAGAAACTATGGGGGTCAGCGAGTTTCCCACATAGCCTGTGCTCTGGACAGCTTTTGGTGTCAGCTGCGCTCGTGGGGCAGCGCCGGTGCCTGGGAAGCTGTCTGAGGGTAGGCTGCTCTGAGCACAGTCGTAGCCAAGAGCTAAGCTGTGCTCAGAAATGCTGTCATCTCACTTGAGCGGGTATTTTCTTGCACACACCCCCAGCTGCCGGGGGGGATATAGAGCTTCTTTCTTGTCCTCTTGCCTTGTCTGTGCATGCTGTCTTAAGCCAGGTGAAGACTACAGCCAGGGCCATGGCTGCTCCCCAAGCCCTGCTTTACGTGACTGTATCTCAACTGACCACTGCAGTTCAGCTCTCCTGCTTCAGCAAAGTATAGGGTGGAGGAAAAGCGTCATTCATCCTTTCTTCTTTAGCATCTTTATGGAACTGCCTGGACTCTCTGGTTTCCAGGTGCATCTGTTTTGGGTCCTTTCTGAGCTGAGGCGTAACTGAGCGGAGTCAGTGAAATGTTGGCATCTAGAAAGCAGTCTGTGTCACTCACTTTTGGAGGGTTTATTTCTGTTCTTTTTGTTAATAAGTTGGCTAATACCCAAGGCACAGCACGTACAATTTGCAGTGAGTGGTGATAAACATATAGCATTGGTGAAATATTCAAAAAGGCTGTTCACAATATTCTTTGGCTGCAGGAAGCAAAAAGGACAAAACCCAACCCTCAGGACATGAAAAGAAATAGAAAAGCCTGCTTGAGCATTCCTGTTCTAGCTATAAAAATTATTTTGCTGTGCTGTTCCTCAGAGCAAGCGTTACTGCCCAGCAATGCTTGACTTGTGTTTGGTGAAGTGTTTCAGTTTCCCCCTGCCCTCCCCACTCAAAGTGTGGGGTGAGACCTGTGGGGCAGAGGTCTTCCTGCAGATCTGTGTTACATCTCTTGCCCACGGGAGTTGTGTACACAATAGCCTGTGAAGATTCAGGCGTGTTTTATCATTCCAAAAGCCCAAGGAACAGTACCAGCCTCTGAAATACAAGCTGAGTTCTTCATTCTGCCCCTCCGGGTGAGAAACAACCATCTCATGTCAGGCTTACCGGCTCACATCCCCCCAGGCTTGTCACCTATTTGCTCTCTGTGGAATTGTACACTTTGCTCTGGGCTCCTGGGACGAGCAGTTACCGACCGGTTGGCCCGTCTGACAGTCCCAGAGGGGCTGTTGCAGTGCCCCCAGGGATTCCAGTCCTTTGCCATTGCTTAGACTCAAGATCATGTTAGCTTTGCCCATGTGGGGCTCCTTGTGTTTGGACCACGGTGCTGCTAAGTCGTGCCCCTCTGGCTCTGCATAACCTTTTAGATTCTCTTCAGATGAATGATACGATGCTACATATCACCTATATAAACCATGATGTGTTGAAGGGGAGATTATATTACTTCTAGATCTATCTAAAATTAAGTTATATACAGAAGCTTTTGGTAGTGGCCTTTAGTGTTATGCCCCAGTCACATATTCTATGGGGACCTTTTTGGAAGAGGGGGCATGATCTACAGTTACTTACACTTTTAGCATAGGGTTCTGCTTCCTGGCTTGAACCTTTCCAGAGAGATCAGCTTTTTCCCTTGGAGACCTGTTTTGTGCAGAGGAAATGTTAAAAAGCCTTGGTTCTTGGCTTGGGGTTTTCTAGGGAGTTTCAAGAAAAGAGGCATACGGGTTCCATTGGGAACTTGGCAGCTAATTTCTTAAGTCTTCTGAGAAACCTGTGAGCCTGTGTGCATTAACATGTCTTTATTGTGCTTTTAAATGGGATTGTTGTCTGTCTTCTAGCTCCTTCGAGAACTTATAGAACGTAAAACCACTTCACTGGACCCCAATGACCAGGTAGCAATGGGCAGGTAAGTAGGAAGTTGTCTGTAACATCACTAGCTTCAACCCAGCACTGCATTCCAGTCCAGAAGTACAAAACTACTTGTGAGCTTCCAGTCCAGTTCATTGTAGAGGGCAAAATTTTGAATGACTCTGGAGAAAGCATCTGGGTGTAAGAAATTGCATAACAAATTATTAAAACAGTATGACATTAGTCAGGAAAGTCATCCCTCTGTATCATATTCCTTAGTTATGGATCACACTGTGATTCTGAGTTGCCAGCCTTTGAGCTGTGGCCTGGTTTGTCTGCGATCCCCGGAAGATACTTTCCAGTTGTAAAAGGCTTGTTCCAGACCTGGGATATTTCCATCACTCGGTGGCTCAGGCAGCACAAAGGGAATCTGTGGGTGGGTGTCTTAACCTGCCTTAGCGAGGGGGAACTAGTGGCAACGGGACTGCCTGCTGCTGAAATTTGGCCTTTTCTCAGAATGAGCTCTGATTTGTCATTGTTTTAGAGGAGCAAACCTTCTGTTGTGAGGTCAGTTAAAGCCGTTCCTCTGTATGCTGTCTGCCTGCTGTAAGAAAAGATACTATACAATGTCAGGAAATGTTTCCTGCGTGCAGAAGTAAAATATAATTCCATGCAGGGAAGCTCTTATTTCTCTGTTTAATTCTATAGATAGAAAACAAAGAATTTTACAAATACCACTTCATGAACAGGGTATATTTAAATAGCCATGGGCTGTAATTTAGAAAAGCGTAAAAGCAGAGGAAGGCTGAAAATGCTGGAGGAGAGTTCTCCACTGAAAAAGTGCTATGGGGGTATGTGTATGGGGAAGGGGAGAAAATGCATTAGGAAATTTTGTGATGGTGGAATAACTTTTATCCTTGTAAAATATTACCCAAATTTTAGTGCAATGTGTCAAATTTATTTTGTGTATGTCTGGAATATTATGGAAAGCTATTCACTATAATTTAACATGATATAGACAAAATTACATTTAAGTGGTGATTACATTGTACATTTATCTGACTTTACAATAAAATAGATTACAGTAATTAAGATTATATTAAGATTGCAGTAATTGGATTTTGCTAGATTTTTTTCCCTGATGTCAAGTTTTCATTGTATAAATCAGGTAAGATGACACTCATTTTCGTAAAAAAAAATATTTATAACTAGTAGAAGTTTTCCCCTGCTGAACACTTCTTTGACTTGATGAAATTCTGTTTGAGGAGTTGAGCTCTTCCTTCTAAATACAGTCAGGGATCAGACAGCACTTTCTGAAAGTATTGTTTTTGTAGTTTTGTGTAGTAATAGTTGGAGCATTATGGAGGGCTTCTTGCTAGATTTGCCAGGTTTAAGTCAGAGATGGTGGTGAGAAATACTTGCTTATAATTTTCAATATACTTTTCAAAGCTGAGGGAGGAAATAAATTCAGAGCATCTACCTGCATCATGGTAATTCTGTTAATGAAGTTAGCATAACTTGTCTTACCTAAATAATCAGTTTAGGATGTGGCAGACCATCTATTCTGTTATGGGCTTTCTATATGCAAAACAGAAGTCATTCTAGTAATCAAGGCTGAAACAAAAAAGCAGTAACTGTAAAGACTTTTTTTTACAGATTTTAGCATTTATATTTTGTAAAGATTTTATTGTTAATGCTAAAGAGTCTTAAAAATATTCAATAATCAAGAAAGAATGAAAAATGGAGCCAAGCTTGTGTCCCTCATGGGTTTCCCTGCAGGTAGAATATTCTCACTGGACAGCGATTGTCTCATCGGGATCAGCAGGTCTGGTCTGTGTTTCCCGTTGTGGCTGGAGTCAGGAAAAACTCTTACGTTTAAATGCCATGTCCGTGGAGTGAAGCAGTACCACGGGCACTTGAAGTTTCATACTTGTTTGCCTGAGGTCCTGGTCTCCTTCACTTGTGTAAATGCAATGGGTAGGAGAGCTGGGAAGGGCCTTAGACTGAACTGTACCTAAAGCTCCTTTTCCTAGTGGCTCTAAAAGTTGTGTTAACTCTCATTTTGTACTCCTCAGGCAATGGCTGGCCATCCAGAAGTTACGAAGCAAAATAAAGAAGAAAGTGGACAGAAAAGCTAGTAAAGGAAGGAGAATCCGGTGGGTGACTGCTTCTGCAAGAAGTTCTGATTTTGCCAAATGAGGTCTGACTGCACTGGGTTGGCTCTGGAGTGCATTGGTAGGCTTATTCATGCCTTTTAGGGCAAGATGTCTTGCTCTGAGGCATCCACTGGGGAATCTTAATGTTCTTTGAGCTTAGAATAAGGGCTTGGTTGGATGCAGCTTGTGAGCATTGCCCAGATCAGCCTTGGCAAGAGTGTTCACTGGTCTCAGAAAACACCGGAGAGAGGTGTTCAAATATGCCTAAGCGACTTGGGGCCGTAATTTCCAGTGAAAGCCAATAAACACCTCTTGTGCAGTATATATTTAACTGACTAAAATGTGGATAACAGTTCTAGGGGAAGATGTGCAGAAATGCCTGTGAGGTAGATGTCGATTTCCCGCTGACTGTCAGTTGGAATTTTGTGTCTAATCTTTCTTTATTTTTGAAAGTCCCATCACAGCTTTCTTTAGCTTCAAAGTATTTCACATCCTGACTCCTGGATCACTAATTTGGGTTGATCTCTCCCATTGTGTTTCCAGTGGAAGAATCTTCCACGCAGCAGGGTGGAAAGGGAATCAGTCTGGGGAGCGTAGGGGCTTTTTTCCCCTTTGCAGAGCAGGTATATTAATATTAGTCTCCCTGAGTTTAGCATGACTGCATGATTTGTAGTGAAGGAGGTGTTTGTGGCAGAGAGGCATGCTGAAAAGCTGCACCGCTTCCTCAAAAATCCGCAACATTAACCATCCTTTTGTGAGTAAACTATAAATCGTGAGTTTAGATGGCATCTGATAGAAAGTCAGTGGAGTCAGTCTGGGTCAGGCCTGGCATAGCAATTTTTAAGATAGATGTCATAAGATAATTTATTAAAAGAGGGAAGAGCTACTTTGTTGGCCTGAAAAGCCTATAATTATTGACTATCAATATTCTTTTCTGTCAGCATCACACATAATTGGATATATTCACGATTCAGTCAAAACTACTGACAACATCACACAACTGAGTCAGACTCGTAAACCTCCAGGAATAATGGGGAAGTCTCTCACTGTGTGCAATCTGTGCGCTTCAGCATTCCTGAGAGATCAGCTATCTCGCCAAGTCAATTGCCTCTTAGATCTTAGGTGCCTTTTTTTTCTTCTTTAAATAAAAGTTGCACTGACCCTGCAGGGAAAATATCAATAAAAGAAAAAAGTGTCATTGTGTTTAGGATTAACATGCAGTTAAGCTCCAGCATCTTTTCAGAATAGTCCAGTAGAGCCCAAATGGGTGTTTTTAAATAGTTGGCTCTTCCTCTGAGAGGCTCAGCGTCACCCCAAGCGGATTGCTTATCCTCTGTTCTTGTTTCTTCTTCTCTAAAGTTGGGCCAGCAGAGTTTATATTTGTTTTCATGAAGGACTTTGAGATCTCGGAAAGCAAACTATCCCATACAAAGTTTCATCTGTCTCTATAATTCTTCCTTTTTAGCAATCCTTTAGCAAACCATCAATGTTATAGCACATTTGGATGAAATGCGCTAGTTTATGGTAGGGTCTAAGGATCTTCAAGTGCTTTCAAAAGCAGTCGATCTTGTGCTTGACATGAGTACCTGTCCCCTTCATAGACAGGGAAGTTGGGGCACTAAGAGGGGAAGTGAGCTCATCCTAAAACTCCACAGCTGAGCTTAAGAAACCTGGTATCTAGACCTCTGCAGTCCCTTTCCAGGACAGGCCTGTTCTTGAGGTAGATACGGAGAAGTGATGTGTATGGGCCTGTTTTTCATGTCAGTGATTTCTGGTCCTGTGCTGCATGGGATGTCTTCCTGTGAATGAAGTTAAATATTTTTTATCTGCTAGACTGGGATTTTTAAAGTCCTGATTTAAAAAATATGACAGTAATTAGTTCTGGACAAACAGCTCGTGTCAGAGAATTTATCAGAATTGCTAAGTCCTCCCACCACTGCACATAAACATCCCTGTATAAGCTTTGATCTGTATTAATCCATCAGTTGTTAATATGTCATAAGTGAGCTGTTTCATAGTCCAGTCTATTGACCTGTTGTTTGTTGCAGTACTAGCCCAGCACAGCAACGTCTGTTCCCTGACTCAATCATTACAGCCTTAGACCAGGGCGGTTGCTTCCATTACAAGTGACAAAGACTTGATTGTGCAGAGAAGCCCTTGTGTAAGGGTGAGCATGTGCTGTGCCTGAAGAGCCATTCTGAAATAGTCTTGTGAGCTAAAAATCCCCTCGAGGGGATGTTCCTGCATAAGCAAACAAAAGGGAGTGCACAGGTGACAAGAGTGGAAAGGTGATTCTGGGCAAATGCTTGTGAATCCTTTTGCCTGCTATTTGTCAAGCTCTAAAAATAGCAGCAGTTTGGATAAAACATTTCAGACTTGGGTAGGCAGCATGGCAGTGTACACTGAAAGCCATTGGTTTGGAATCCCCTGCCCTTAGACAATGGGGTTTAAAGCCACCTTTTCATTCAGACTTTTTCAGTACTCTGTTAAATTTTATATGTCAGCTCCTTGAATATAAGTCATGAAAAGCTACTGCAAGTTCCTGGCCCAGTGTGGAAAGCGGGAAGGGGATCCCATATCTGGAAGCACAGCACAGTTTGCAGAAATATTTTGGTGGATCAGAAGCTGAGACACTGTATCACCTTGGACATGCCCCATCTCTTCTTTGCCCATCTCTTCTTTTTCCTGTCTCCTTTGCCTGTTTCACATGCTCCATTTGTAAGTTATTCAATGTAAGACTTTCCAACTACGGATATGGCTAGCAGAGTGGGATTTTGATACCCTTTAGGGCCCTAGATACCACAGAGCAAGGAAAAAGTGGTAGCAGATGGATGCTTAAGGTCTGATGCTCTGACGCTTCTGCTGCCTGCAGTGGGCTCTTGGAGCACAAATTCCAGAAGGTGATTAAGACACCAGCTGAACAGGAGGCTGAAAACGAGTTATTTCTCTGTCTCTGACTTCTCAGGGTTGTCTGTCTGGGAGTCTGATTAGGTGCTCGCACACAATTAATGGATACTGTATGTCCTCTTTCTGGCTGTGATAAAAAAGGATTTGCTTGCTATTCAGTTCATTGTATCATCTGATTATTCTTGTGTCCATGTTATAAGAAAAGAGGAGGAGGGAAAGGAGGGGGAATTGCCAGCTACAACTAGTGACTCATTAGGTATCAGCCACCAGGAGAGCCGGTGCTTTGCATTTCAGGGACTGGTATGTTTCTATTCAAGCAACAACATTTCCTTTTCATTAATAGTTACTAATGTGCTGCCTGCTTATTTCCTGCACTATTCAGGTATCATGTCCATAGCAAGCTGGTGAGCTTCATGGCACCTATTGACCACTGTACAATGAATGATGATGCCAGGTGAGTAATAGATTAATTATGTTTCTCAAATGGCTTCATGACAGCATGATATTGACCTGTTCTTCAGTCTGTCGCCCCCTCCATTTCTTCTTATCAGTTAACCATTTGTCACTGGAATCAGAGTCTGGGTGTCTTGGTCACATCTGTCCAGGCAGTCTGGCTGAGCTCTCACTCTGTAATTACTGTGGCACCAAACGAGAGATTTTCATAAATCTCAGTACCTACATTTTGATTCCTGCTTTAAAATTCCTCTGATTTCGAAATCTTCTAGTCTTACAGAATTACTTTGGAAATAGACAGCTAAGTTATCTGGTGTCTTCAGGTTCAGTCAAAACTTACAGAGACCTTGTCTCTTAACAGAAATGGCAACTGTTTTAAATTCTGTTTAGTATGCATTTTCTTAAATCCGTTAATAACTGTAACAGGTCCGTCAAGATTCACTCAAGGTCTAAATGTTGCTTGTGTTTATGTCTATTTAAAGAGTGAAGAATTTTATTGGAAGTCTATAATGTTTTAATGTGCTAATTAGTAAAGCAAATATCAGTGAAATTTTCTGCATAGTTACTAGATAGTTTTTCTACATATACACCCATATTTCTTAAGTATTACATTTTTAAACTAAATCTTGAAATGCTGAGCTTTTTGTGGGAAGGAGGTGGAATAATTTCTCCGGTGAATGGATGTAGGAGGCTTGAGAAACATCTTTCCCCTGGGTTGTGGAACATGTTTGTGCTTTGTGTGAGAGAGATGTCATTTGTCTGTTTGTGAAATGGAAACCAAATACCTGCTGTTCTTAGGCTGTTTGCCTTTTGGGGTATTGCACAGACTTCTGGATGAGAGCTCACCAGTAAGCTGGCACTAAGATGTTTTGTGTCCATAATAACACCTGTGCTGTTTCATCCATGCATCTTTCTCATAGTTTCTTTACTCTTTATTTTTTTCTTTTTTTTCAAGTGAGAAATCTGTTCTGATTTCTGATTATTGTTTAGACCCTTTTGGCACAAAAATAAATGCATTGGATGTGTAGGGTGAAAGCTGTGCGTCCTGCCATGTAAGATGGTCAGTTCTTCCACCCCCTTACCTGGATCATAGAAGAGAGGGACACAGGTGGCTTTGGCACAGTGAGATTAGACAGACACACCTTTGCCTATTTAGCAAATAATAAAGTGCATTTTTGTTACTGCTGTGAGCTAGCAGCTCTCTGCGCTTCCCAGCTGGCAAGGCCCTCCTCACTTGTATGGAATTGGGTTCTTTGCTGTTTTGGGTGGCGCCACATAAAACATGGGACAGGACAGACACACGTTCCTAGCAGCATTGTAGCATCTTGTAGAAATTGTTCTGGGATGTGCTGCTCATTCCCCACATCTTTTTGTCTGAGCGTAATTAGCAGGTGGCATATGTGTGTTTAGGAAGAACCAGTTCATACCATATGCATTAATAATACCCATGACGCTAGTATTTGTCTTAGTATTATGTCTAGGTGACTGGTTATTACTTATGCTTTGAGAATTTTGAATGAGGTAAGGGTGCCTGTCATTTTTTGTGTATAATAGGTATTGCAGTGCCGTACAGGTTAGGCAGGCGTACAGACCCCTGCTCTGTCCCCAGAATGAAGGCAAGCTTAGCTTGCATGGGGTGTGCGTGAGGGAGAGGACGGTGAAAAAAATAGTGAGACTGATCCTAATAATCTAGGAGTTTTACTACATTTGCTGTCCCTAGAGGTGACGTTGCCTCCTCCTTCGCAGTCCACCCCGCTCACTTGCATTCCAAAAGTTGTGTAGAAGATGTATTCTGTAAGCCAAAATCCGCCAGCGAGCCAATGCAAACATGAAGTGCATCAGAACAGCTGGGGCAGCGGAGTCGCTCTGCACAACAGCCTCCTTGGGCCTCAGCTACACTTCATCTGGCTGCCATCTTCATAACCCTTATTCCCCTTGCTTCTCAGGAGACACCTTGAGTCCACCACAAACAGCACGGGGTCTGGCTGACCCTCAGAAGCTATTACAGCTAATAGGATGCTATCTACGTTATGCTGTGTCGACATAGTTATCATTGTGGTAGGGACAGAGTGTTTGACATTTGGTTTACTGAAAATGTCTCCTGGGGGTTTTCTTCACATTGAGCAGGTTATTACATCGCTTGCATGTTTTACTGATTCTTTGGTGGCAGCAGTGTGGCAGCAGCTGCTGCTGCTTATTGTCTGACTGCGGGAACTTATTTCTTACATTAAGTTTATTAGTCACTTTGGAGGCCCGCCATATTTTCTGTTAATGGCATTTTAGTCACTTATCTCCTGATGTTGGTTTAGCTGTCTAGAGTGAGACTGTCGGTTGATGTGTTCACACACCAGCAAGTGTGCCTGAGGGTCGTATCATGTGGGCAGCTATATCCCATTCTGCCAAGATCAGGCTTTGAAGCAAACCCTGGACATGGATGGAGCAATGCCGGAATCAGGCTGGGCAGGTTCTGTTCCTAGTTCTGCTGGTGGCTTCATGGATGACCTTGAGCAGGTCGCTCTGTGTTTCTGTGACTCTGTGATTCCCTTCTGAGCAGCGGAGTTCTGCTGTTGAGAAGTGCCTGTGAAAACAGAGGTTTAGTAGTATAATTTCATTTCTTAGTGAAAGCTTTTGTTTCAGGCAAGAGACAGACGCACAAATAGAAGCCTAAGCTTTCCTCACTGTTTGCCAAAATACCTGCTAGTTACCTGTAACACAAAGAATATGCCTTATATTTGTCTGCTGCAGGCATTGCACCCTTCCTTAAGCAGTTTCTCTGCAACTTCTTCCCCACGGGATGTGCTTTGGCATTATTTAGTCCTAATGTTGAGCTTAAATTTCCTTCTGCTGTAATTTAGGCTTGTTATTTCTTGTCGTGTTCAATGTGGGCTTTAGGAACAGACTCTTGCTTCGTATTTGCAGCAGCCGTTCCACATTTGGGTGGGCATTCTTGCTTTGCACACTGAAAACCTGGGCGTTGCTTATCTTAGCTGCCTTCCTTTCCTCCCTAGTTTACACCATTTGTGTTTGCATCCAGACATAAAACATATCTAGAACACTGGAGTGGCCAGTGTCTGAAAATTAGGCCTCTCTAGGTGTTTTGGTTCAGCTCTCCCAAAATGAAGATGTCGGTTGCTGTCAGTCATTTTTTTGAAGATCATAGCCACTCTATAGGGCTCACTTCACATCCCTGTTTAAAATGCCCCTGCACTTGCCGTGGGCCATAATACCTCTCTAGCAGCACACAGCTGTACTGGACAAGGCGAGAAGAATTGAACATCTGCTTTAAACTGCAGGTGAATTTAAAAGAAAGGACCAGGCCTGTATGCATGAGAGGGAAGCAGTAATGATAACAGCTTTCCTTTGTGACAGAAGAAGGTAATTTTATTGTTTACAAGTGTGAATTACTAGATTGAAAATGCAAGTATACCCTTCGCAGTGATGTGATCATGCTCTAAGCCATTTTTTTCGTCTGGTCAGGCACTTAAAAGGCATGACCCCAAAACAAATACACATCTGAACAACGGGGCACTCTGTTGTGGTGTGAGAAATTTTAAAGTGTCAGTGAGCTGTATACAAAAAAGGGTTGTAGAAACAGCCGGCAGAACATTCCTCTTAAGTTCTACCAGGGGCTACAGTGGCAGGTAGATACATGGAAAATGTCAGTAGTAAATATGTATGTGCAGATGTGGATGGGCAGAAGCTTGTGGAGATGGCATAGAGTCCAGGGGGTGCCGGTGGTGATTCTTTGGCTGTGCCAAGTCCTTGCTCACTGTGATGAGCTGCACAAGCCCTTTGTCACTGGGGCGAAAGCAGAAGGGAGTTGCCTGTGACCGTTTCCTTGCTTTGCTTGCCGTGCTTTTGAAAGCACGAGTCTGTGTAGCACTTTGCTGTTTTCTGTATATTTAAATAGCTAATGCAGACTAGGAATACATTTGGGGCCTGATTCTCCTGTACATTTAAGCCATTTTAAGGCACTACTCTGGCTGTGCAGAGAGAGACCTTAAAATCGTGCAGTGAACTGCTAGCGCAAACCTGAAGGTCCCTGCATGGTGTTGTCATGTGGGACACCCAGGACTTGTGGGAATCTGGCACGTCAGGTTTATCACTTGCCACTGCCACTGGCTGGGGAAACAAAGGGCAGATGTGTGTGACGAGAAGCAGCCTGATCCCTGCATGGAGAAGGGGATGAACAGTCACTCCAGAATTGTTTTACAGCCTGAATTTGGGAAAAGAATCGTGCAAGTATACTGCCTTTGTCAACATCACTGCCACTTTCTTTCTTATTCTTGCTGCTGGTTGGAATAATAGCATTCATGCAGGCAATTAATCTTCCACTTGCCAGATTTTCATGCACCCTACGCATGGGCATGGCTGTTTAACCTTGTGCTCACATATATTATGTTGTAATGTGTGGACACTGGTGGCCTCAAGCCCTCCTCTGTTTTAACCCCTCTTTGGTAGTATTTTAAAACATACACTGGAAAGTGATTTTTATGGTTATCTTGGGGTATATGTTTATAGACTTAAATACATTTGTTGTACTCTTGGGCCAAGGTTTTTCTAATCGGTCCAAGGTCATTGCTATGTAAATGGGCCTGCCCTAAGACAAGGAACCTGAGGGTGAAAGCTTGAATGTAAGCATTCTGTGGTGGTTGTCCAGAGGAGAGGGTAGCTGTCTTGGGGAGGAATTACCCAGGTTTAGAACAGGGTTGATCTCTCTCTGGTTGTGATTATACCTGGGTTTGATAGTGGTGTCATGTGGGTGTTGCTTCTTGGACTTCCCTGGAGATACGTGTTTCCCATCTTCAGGACGTAGGGTACTTCCCTGATCCCATTGCTCCAGTATCTAGCATAGTGTAACCTTTGATATAATCATTCTTCAGTACCACCATGTGCAACAGAGTTGGGAAGATGCCAGCGTTCTCTGGTTTACACTTTGGGAAACGAGATACAGGGAAATGATAGCCCATATCTCCAAAGGCATTTGGGTCCAGAAATCCATGAGTCAGGAGCCTCAGAGACTTGTCAAAGGTGACGCAGCAGGTCTGGGCTAGAGCTGTAGTTGAACCCAGATCTTCTGTGCAGTCACCTTCAGCTGGGCTAGCTCTGAACAGCGTCATGCTTTCAGGAGATCAGACATCTGTGCACTTGCAGAAAGGTCTTGTGCTAGGTGGGTGTATTTCTTTACGGGCAGACTGAGGCTAGAGGTTCCCACTGAAGGCCTGCAGGTCCATAGACAAGTGAGCACATTTTCAGTACATGCAGAGTTGACGTATCTGCAGGAGTGGATCCTATAAACAGCCTAGTTGTGGCAAGGTCAGGTAGAGTCTGTGTTCCTGGGAAGAAGATCTGTGTGTGGATTTTGGTTTTGTTATATCTTTCTGTCAGCTTTGATATATAGATCTTCAGATCTCTGCACTGTATGTGTGTGTGGAACAGAGACTAAACACAGACACTTTAAAAAAAGGTATAATATCAAATTACTGCTAAGTTTGATGAATGTCATTATTTTACCTCTGGAGGACAGTAACTTGCAGGAGGGATGTTCTGTAAGGACACAGATGTTTGGTCCAAACACCTTTATCTCCCAAGACGACTCAGGTTATTCTGACAGGTAAAACAAGATTGTGCAAATATGCAACAGTGATCTAATCAGCTGGAACAACAGCAATATTTTAACTGGCGCTACCTTTTAACAGCATCATTAAGGGCTCTCATTACTCTTTTATTAGAGGCTCACTCTATTTCTTATCAGATTACAGAATGAACATAACTCATGGCACTGATTTGATCTCTTGTTAAAGAGGATTACAGCTTTGCATTAACTTGGATTGACACGGTTTATAATTTGCTGTTGATACACATGCTGGCAGTGTCACATGTTTGACCCCCTCCCCACAGCACCGCTGAGGAAAAGGACACCCATACATCATCATTAAAGATGGCACCCAGTGCAGAAATGGGAGGCAAAAGGAGGCTTTTCTGCAGTAAAGTCAGGCAGGACAAAAGAGACGTGTTCTCAAGTGCAAGCTGAAATTCTAAACGGGAATTTCTAACTGGGTGAACGTGGGGGAGAATATATTGGCTTTTAGATAGGTTGCTTTTTACCTTGGCAAATGGTTCTTCATTACAGAGGAGGACTTTGCATCCGTTATGAGCCAAATTAGGGGGAGGAAGGTGGCTGTAATGGGACTGTGTCAAACCATGCAGTTCCATCCACAACGTGAGGCACAGAAACCTTTCTGGGGGCTGGGAAGATTTCCCCTGCTCTTCTCAGACCTCTCAACATTGTGATTGTCATCAGTTAGTGAACTGGTCCCTGCCTTCGGGAAGTGTTGGTCATACACCACCAGCTGATGGTGTTAGTTTAGCCAGATAACCAGTTTGCCTGTGGTGGGAGTTACCTTACTGTCATGTCCCTGGTGTGTAGGAATGCCAGGCAACTGGGGCTTCAAGCTAGGGATGCATGTCCGTGTTGCGGCTCCCTTCGTCCAGCCCCTGAGTCAGCACTGCCCATGCAGTAGGGCTGATCACAGTGTATTTCCCCTGCTTTTTTTTTTTTTTTTTTTTTTTTTTTGGGTATGTGGTCAAGTGCTGACCAGGTATTTCCAGTGCACCATACTTAGCATAGATAAGTATCTATATAGATATAAGTATCTATATAGATACCTCTATGTATATACATACATATATAAACAGTCTCTCCACACCTGTGGTGGTATGTTTTGTGTCTGACTTTGGAAGGGCAGACTTGCAAGGCTGCAGAATTAGGCTCAGGGCAGGAATCACTGCCTGAAATCCCATGGCCAAGTGCAAGAAATAAAGCCCATGGCTCCAGCAGTCCCATTGGCCTCAGGTCATGCTTGGTAGAAGAGCACCCAGCCTGCTCTTGTTCTTGCATGAGCAGACCAGTGCCTGCTTGGAAGCTGAATTAAGATGCAGATTATCTAGTTGCCAGTAAGGTTTGGATTAGAAGCATTTCCCTTGGATTCAGCAAGGACGTTGTGTATTTTCCCAAGCAACATTCTCACTCTTGCAGTGCTTTAGAATCATAGAATAACTTAGGTTGGAAAAGGTCTTTAAGATCATCGAGTCCAACCATTAACCCAACATTGCCAAGTCCACCACTAAACCATGTCCCCAGGCACCGCATCTACATGTCTTTTAAATACCTCCAGGGATGGTGACTCCACCACTTCCCTGGGCAGCCTGTTCTAGAGCTTGACAAGCCTTTTGGTGAAGAAATGTTTCCTAACATCAAACCTAAACCTTCCCTGGTGCAACTTGAGGCTATTTCCTTTTGTCCTATCACTTCTTACTTGGGAGAAGAGACCAAGCACCTCACTACAGCCTCCTTTCAGGCAGCTGCAGAGAGCGAGAAGGTCTCCCCTCAGCCTCCTCTTCTCCAGGCTAAACCCCCCCAGCCCCCTCAGCCACCCCCCAGCACACTTGTGCTCCAGACCCCGCCCCAGCCCCACTGCCCTTCTCTGGACACGCTCCAGCCCCTCAAGGGCCTTCTTGTCCCGAGGGGCCCAAACCTGAGCCCAGCATTCGAGGTGGGGCCTCCCCAGGGCCGAGCACAGGGGCCCCATCCCTGCCCGGCTCCTGCTGGCCACAGCAGTGCTGGCACAAGCCCGGGGGCTGGTGGTTTCCTTTATCTAGGCAGGAGTTCTACAGAGAACAAGGGAGACTTAAAGGGGAGTAAGTATTTGGCTCAATGAAGTTGCGTTGTTTTCCATTTTTGTATTTCGATAGCGTATCGGACTGCGGTTACACTGAAGTGCATCTGACACGAGCAAAAACAACACAGTGTTTTTTCCAATATGCTTTTTCATTGCACATGGTAAACATCCAACACTAAAACAAGACAAGTGTCACTGTGTGTCTTGCTGCAAGCAGAGTGGAGTATGTAGTAGGAAATCCTGGTATTAAAAGATTAATTTACTTCTATGACATAAGAGTTTAATATAAAAACATTTTTTTAAAAAAAAGTTGGTGAGATACCAGCATTTAACTTAGCTCACTTTGTACTTCGGGTATTAAAACACCATGAGATTAGATTAATGGAGGAATTTGGGCTCTGCGATTGTCAATCCAGTACGTTCACCATTGCAGAAGTCCCTGAAAGGAGGCAAAGCCCTTCCTTCTGGAACAACTGAACCAGCGGCTTCTGTGCTGCGCTGCAGAAACATTGGGTGACTGTGTCGGTGTGAGGAGAATTATTCTCAGTTTATATAGACACAGCCTGGAAGAAAGGTTGTGCTGCTTCGTATTGGCTGTGTTTTGGGACACAAAGGGCGTAGCGGTAAGGTGCGGGGCAGTCTCTCAGCGTGTGCGGTGCTCTGACATTTTAGAGAAAGCTGGTGTTTCTGGCATGAGGCTGTGGGTGGGAGGGCAAGCTGCCTACCTGGGCTCTGTGGCTTCTGGAAGAGCCCCCTGGTGTGGCAGGGACCCTCTGGGGTCCGTCGGGGGAGATGTAGGGACCCTCCTGGGGAGGTGATGTGTACCCTGCTGCACACCCTGAGCTGGCTCGTTTGGGAGCTGGGTGCTTAGTGTGGGGAGACCTGAGCTGTGCTGGGAACTGAGAAAAAAAGCATGTGTTGTCCTGTGAAACTAAACCTGTTGGTCCTGAGGCGCCGTGGCTTCGGTATCATTCTGCCCTTTGTGTATCGTTTTGTTTGGTGGATTTTATCCCCCTAACCTTTGACTTAGCCTTAGAAGTCAGCTCGTGTAGGTGCAGTTGCGTATCCCATATCACTTTTAACTGTAGTTGTTAGAAGGTTTGGTATTTGAACAAGGAGTTTTTGTGTATTTTGAAGCCAGCAGTAGTGAAGTGGTGTACGTGACCCCGGTTAGTGCCAATGGGCTGAAATCATCGTGTCCCAACATTTGATGTTTGACATGCCTAGTAAGAAGACAGACGCCTCTGTTATGGAAATTTCCTTTTTAAAGGGAAAAAAAATAACCTGTTAAGAGCTGCAAGATGATTTGTCGTCCTTCCTTTGTGAGACAATTTGTCTTCTCCTGCATCAAATCTGTTATAAAACAGGCAAGCTGTGAAAGAGGGAAATCATCCTAGGAATATGGGATGTTAAGGTACACAAAGAATGGTCCCCTCCGTGCAGCTGCGTGCACGTCTGCACAGGGCGCTCGCACATGCAGCATTACAGTGGCTGCTCTGCTCAAATACCCATCTAAAAACAGAGACTGAGAAAGCAACATTTTATGAATTTCATGGGGAAATTAAAGCTGCTGAAAAGCATGCCAGCAGAGCGAGCTGGAGGTTTCTGAACCTCCCTATGTTTCTGAACCTCCCTACTTCTCCAGCCACTTGTCCACATCTTTTATGCTTTGTACTGCAAAAGCTTATACGAAAATGTGAATGCTATTGGGACCAAAATCAGGATGAGAGAGGTGCCATCTCTGCTCCCGTTAATGCTGTCCTGAGCTCCAGGCTGGTCAACAGGCAGATGGCTGTGTGCTGGTGTAAGGGGGAAGTGTTCAGAATTGGTGACAGAGATGGCAGGTCTGAAACCCGGGTCTGGTTAGGTCTGGGGGACGGTACCCTGAGCAGCAGCCCTTCCGTCTCTCTGCTGTCCTCCTGCTCCCCACCCCATCCCCAGATCCAGCCTCACAAAATGTGCAGAGTCCCTTTGTTTAGGGCAAGAGCCAGCTTTCTGAAATATTTATAAATCTTGTGCCTGGTCTCATGAGACAAACCAGAGGTCACATGTCACCTTTCATAATTTAAAGCCGTGGGGCTAAAAGCATTTGCACAGACTTGAAGGACCCAATCCTGACCTGCCTGAGCGAGAGGGAATTGCGGCAGACCTTTCTGAATCTCCTTCAAGCGCCGGGCACGGTGATGAGAGCCGTCTGGCTGTGTAATTTATAGCTGGAGTTGCACGCTCTGGTTTTGGGCCGTAGCGGGGAACCGAGTGAGAGAGTGCCATCTCGTGGGCCTGCCTTCCCGGCCAGCGCCACGCTACCCGCACCGCACCGCACGCCGGACACCCCGCAGCGCTCTGCTCTGCCCTTCAGGCCCCTCGCTTTAAGGCACGGGTATTTAAATTCTGCTTTGATGATTGCCACTGCTCGTTTTGCTCCATGTCATCGGCTGTAGTAGCATGGGTTTGTCACCGTGGAAATACCAGAGCAGGGAATGCATGTTGGAAGGCGTGTGAAAACACAGCCAAATCCCACACGCGTTACGTTTAGGGTAATGACTTTGACTAGAAATTGAGAAATAGAGGGCTTCAGCTTGTTTTATCTTCCTGGGCACCTGCTCTGCTTGCTGGGCGCCTTGCAATCTGAATTTTGCACTGGCGGACAAAAGATTCCTTAGGATACAGACAGAAAGTTTTCTAAGAAAATGGTCAGCCCTCTGTTCCACAGCCAGCCTCAGTTTCATCAGGAGGTGTGTGTTTTTCATCCATCCTTTCTTCATGGGTGTTTATGCTGTATCTTCTGCCAGTTTTTGGGAATTAAAAATTCATTGTTCCCAATGGAGGATGTCAGTAGGAATGGGGTAGGTGTAGTTATAGTTATTTCAGTACTGCTTGGGGCATATTCTAAATTATCTTTTTTTTTTTTTTTTGGCCTGGCAGAAGAGAAGAAGTAAAAGGTACATGGGAAAAGGTAGAGAAATTTGTTGGGGGGTATTTTTACTAAAGCAGCAGAGCAGTGGCTCATGCAGAATTGCTATAGTGATAACACTTAAAAAAAAAAAAAAAAAAACCAAAAAAAAACCCCAAACAAACTGAATTTTCCCCCTTGATATTGTTCTACTAGTTTACCGAACTCTATTTAAAAAAAAGTAACGTGACTATAATCACACAAAATCGTACAGCATTAGCTGTGCTCCCCTCCCGTGTGCAGGTATGTGTGTGTTCTCCCCTTTGTATATTTGGTGGAATAGTGCTACTGCAGATGGGCAAAGTAGATTTCTGGGGAACTGTTAACAGTTTTTATGATTTATATTTTGATGATTCATATATTTATCAAATGTACTGTTGCTATTTATATTCACCCAGGGAACTCCTGCCCTCTGTGTGTGTTTCCTCGCTCTCTGTTGCAAGGATTTTGCCTACAAATGTGTGTAGCAGCAAGGCCTGGGATTTGGAGGGGGGGTGAAGTCCACTGTCCATTAGCACACAAAGCTCACTGTCTGAAGTAGCTGTTCCTTTTATTTAATTTTTTAAAATAACATTGTGGACATGAAATCACCAGTTTGCGGGGAGCTGCTCAGCATTTCTGCAGCGCCGTGGAGCTGGGGCTGGGGTTGAGCCGGGCCTTGGCACCTCTTCTGCGCGCAGCCGGATCCTTTGTCTGCAAAGCGCACGTCGCAGCGCCGTGGCGGGGGCTCCCTGCGGCCGGGAGCGTTGCTGTGACCGTGCCAAGGGCTCTGCAAGCGTTAAGCCGCGAATGGGAAGGCAGGCGAGCTGCTGGCTTCGTGCTTGCGCGGGGAATGCCCTCCCCGGAGCCCGCAGCGTGGCCGGGGTGGTGAGCAGTGCCGGGGCATCCCCTCCTTGCTCGTCCCGCAGAACCAGCGTAGCCGCAACCGAGTCGCAAATTGCATCGAAAATAGGATTCTTCTAACTGCGCAGGGGCACAAGAGCAGAATAAACCACCTCCCTCACATATACCTTTTGTCTCAGACTGCTGGTGCGTTGAAAGAAAGGGCTGTGCAAACTTTCTAGGTGCCTGTGGAGCGGGCCCTGGAGCGGGGAAGGGGTGAGTGCCTGGGCACAGCGCCCCCGGTGCATCGAGCACCTGTGCCGTCCTCTGCCTTTGGAGTCAGCTCAGAAGAAATGCATAAATAATTAAGCCAAGGTACTTACACACACATGTTTTATGGCAAATGGCTGTGTGGTTCGTGATCATTTTTTCCAGAAACAGGTTTTATGATAATATAGTAAAAATATTAAATTAGAAAATGCCTCACTAAGGGTGATAAAACCTTACTACAGTGGAAATAGGTAATTATCCCCTCTACAGCCTAAATGACAGTTTAAAAGAAATAAAAATGTTAGTGCTCATTACTTGCTTTTGTAGGTTGCAATAAAGGGTAAGTTAAATTTTAATTCAAGGAAGACCCCTGTATCGACCTGCTTCTTCCACACTCTCTACCCGAGGTGTAAGTACTGTTAATTACTCGCATAGGTTATTCCTCAGCACATTGCTAAGACCAGTACCTCTTTGTGCTGAAGTCACCTTCCCTTCATCTGGAGGTAGCGGACTTGCAGTGGGGTGGGTTGTTTCAACTCAGTGGCTCAGGTCTGATGTTCAATACAGGTGGGTGGAGGAGAGAAATTTTATATTTTTTAGCCAAAATCCAAGTTCATTATGCGTAGCCTTAAGGGGGCTGAAAGTATTAAAATCCACACTTACCCTGGTGAATTGAAACGGAGACAAGGTTAAACCTGGAGGATTGATGAGTTTTACTCTCTGCATGGTTAAATCCTGCTGAGGAGAGATGCTGTAGAAGAAGGGTAGCCTTAGATGATGGGAAGAGGAAAAAAAAAGGTGGTTTGTTTTTATTTTCAGGGTGAAATATTTGTTCTGTTGTGTTTTGTTCTGAATATTGTTCTGTTTTGGGGGTGGTGGGGTTACCTGTTTTCTCTCCTCCCGTCACTCTCAGCCAGGGTGTCTACCCATGCTGTGTTACTATCCACACAGCTCCACTCGAGTCCTTACTCCAGCAGACGTTGCCAGCGCCGTGCCTGGCAGGACGGGGGCTGCGGGGATGCTGGGCTTGGCGCTGCAGGGCCTGCCTGCAGCTGCGGGGGAAACCCCTCTTCGCACCCGTGAAACCTGGGGTGCGAACGTCGGAGTCTGCCAGTGCTGGCAACATTTCTCTGCCCGGGAAGACAAATTCTTGCTTGAAGTCTCCCTGGGCCCTGCTTGCTTGAAAAATGACTGTTTGTTTAAAATTTGAGGGGTTGGAGCAAATTCAGCATTGATCCCTGAACTCTTGTACCCGTCAGAAGACTATTAAAAACCAAAAATGAAGACAAAAGCCTGAGGACACTAGTTCTCCACCAGTGGGAAAGGCCAAGGCAGGCTGCAAAGAAACATTGTTTTTGGCTTTTGCCTGCTCACCAGAAAAGACAGAAATTCTTGTGGTCCTTGGCTTGTTTCTCTGGGGTTCCCCAGAATGTGCACGTTGTATTTGAACTTCCTTACGTTGCAGGGGACTGTAAAAAAAATGAATGGATGTGTGAGAAGGGCATATGTAGAGAAACTGCAGATGGGAGCCCCTTTGTGGAGTGGAGGTGATGTCTGGGAGCAAGTCCCCTCTTAAGTTTTGCAAAATGCCTTTGAGGTGTGTTTGGCAAGCAGCCAGCGGGGCCGGAAGGTTTGAAGCCTGTTACCTGTGAATGAGGCCGGTGGACAAAACAAAAGCAGCTTCTGTTGCTCGCTGGCACCAGGGTGTGGAAGAGGAGCAGAAGACCTGCACGCAGCGTGCCGCGAGTGCGTGCCATGGTCAGGCTGAACAGGGTCTGCCTGGGAGTGGAGTCGTGGCCCTGGCAGCGCTTACGGAGGCTCCAGAAGATGATTTCTTCAGCCCAGTGCTTTGTTGCCCAAGTGACTCAGCGGCCAGAGCAAAGCGTGGGTTTATAGTCAGGACAAGGAATATCCCTACGCTGGGCAGTTTATGTCGGTGGAGGGCAGCGGAGCCATCTGCAGTGGGAGCAGTGGATCCTCCCAGGCAACAGCCGCGTCTGCAGAGCCACGTGATGGATCGGGACTAAGATCTGCAATGGGGTTTAGGTCGGCTGTACAAAGTCTGCGGGAGAGCGTACAGAGCACAGGAGATGTGTGGAGACCATGTTGTTCCTTAGCAAAGCACAAAGGGATGGGAGCGAGTCTGTGTGCGAGAGCCGCTACTTAATAGCTGAGAAGCGAACATGTCTGGTTGGTGCCTGTGCCCAGCACGCGCATTAAAGCAAACAAACTGCAGGAGCTGCACAGACTGGAAGCTTCGACCCCTGAGCTGGGGCAACGGCAGCATCCCTACGGTGGAAGAGAAAATGGAAACAATCCCGAGAAGAGGAGCCGCGAGACCCTGCTGGCTGCTGGGAGGGTTCTTCTTTGCAGGGATGCTTTCCTCTGGCACAAGAGTGAACGGGCTGGAGTCTGTCGCTGTCAGCTTCCTGAGGCCTTGCGTGGCTGCCACTACTGCACCTGCGGGCTGGAAACCGGCAAACTGAGTGCGTTTGGTGCTGTCATTTATCTTCCTTAGATTGTTTTCCTCAGTGCAATTAAATCGCCTTATTTAAAACGAGGCATATACCAGGGAGAGGGGAAAAAGTATGAAATCGGTGATGTTCCATTGAAAGTACCCAAGCCGCTCAGCCTCTCTGACAGGAGCAAGCCGCGAGTGTTTCTCTGCTTTGCCCACCTGAGTGTGAAATGATCTTCTATCAAAACACCAGTTTCAGCATTTCCCTCTCTGCTCCTGACACGCGAACCCTGCCGCAGACAGGAACTGCTGTGCGCTGCCCAGGAACTTCACCGAGATTGCGGTACAAGTGGAAACATTTGCTCAGTGTAATGACGGGGTCTGAGCCGAGCCGGCAAGGCAAGGCTGGAAGGCCGTGATTGTCGGAGGACTAAATAGCAAATGCTCTGCATTTTCCTTCCGAGCACTTGATGCAGCCTTAAAGTCGCAATGTCTGCACTGGCGGAAGAGCCGCTTGCCATCTGACTTCTTGGTTGAAACAGCAAAAGCGAGTTACGTTTATCTGTTAATAGTCAGGAAAGATGGAAAATGTTGTCAGTTTGGGTAAGGCACTCCTCTCCCTCCTCCTTTTTTTCTTTCAAGTGTCAACGTTTTTCAGCTTTTCAAGTATCAGTTCTGTTTTCTAGAAGTGTTTTGAATTTACGTTTGTGTTAAACTTGCCAAAACCTGCGCGCACACTCCTGATTTAACACAGAAACTCCAAATACAGTTTCATAGTCCTGGCTGAGCTTTGCACACAAAATACGGGGTCGACCATTTTGTCAGGTGAGGAGACGCATCCCTCGCCACAGACTCATTTTCTGAGGGTAGAGCAGCTGATTGGTTAATTAGCTTCTAAATTAATATTTATTTAAGAGATGTGGCCCTGTGAATTAGAATGGTTTCTTGTCTCAGTGGTCCATGCATGTCTGTCCAACCTCCTGCATCGCTGGGACGGACACTTTGTTCCTCGTTTTCTTCAGATTAATGGCTGGCATTTTTCTGCCGTCACTGTTCGAAACTTAGAAGTTCCTTCTTTCACGAGGCTGACAGGTAACTTTCTCCAGTGGAAGTGTCTGCAAGAAGCAGACAGTTTTCAAACCAGTTGCCATCTTTTATTGATCTGTGCAGGAGCAAGGCATCAAAGCAGCCCCTAGCGAGAATGGTCCCAGTTGTGGTCTTTATCGAGGAGGCAGCCAAAATCATGGTATCGCTGTCAGGGCTGAATTTCATCCTTTGAAGCCACATTTTACTCGTTCTTGAGCGGTGGCGAAGTCTCTTTTCTGTGCCTGTCCTGACAGATCTCCTGGCCCAGCTCCTGCAGCAGCTGCTTTCCCTGGCGCTGGCCCTGATGTGCCATCGAGGCGCCGGCCCGTGGCAGTGGGATTGTTGGGTTATTGCTCCGGTAACCCTGGTGGTTGGTGGCTTGCACTGAAGGAAAAAGACCGTCCTCTGTGTAACCAGCGCTCCGCTCCGTGTGTGCTGTTGTCTTACCACAGGCTGTTGCCTTAGAAAGTGCATGCGTAGAAAATAAGGCTCTCCCAATGTTTTTTCCTTGATTTCTAGAAACGTGTGATTTATAACAATGCTCTCTCCTTTCCCCATTTCTCTTCTCAGGTTACTTTGGTTTTAAAAATAAAGGTAACTAACACCAGCCCACTTATTTTTTTTTTGTAAAGGGAAACTTGCTCCTGTTATCAGAATTGCTGCATATGTGATATTAATTGGAATCTTGTTGCTGGGTCATTTTCATTGTTTTTCAAGTACCTTCAAGTCCAAGAAAATGTATGAAAACTAAATTATAGTCCCACGTAGACTGTCTGATTGAATCCTCCTTATGGCTCTGCGGTCTCATACATCCTATTAAAATATTCAATCTTGTTTTCTTACTTGAAGAGCCTGTCTGTAAAGGGCAAACTTATAGAAAACCTCATTCTCTAGAGATATGGTATCCAGCCACACTGAAATATTTACATATTTCTGTACTGCATGTGATTGGTCTTATGCAAGTTCTCCCCTTTGCTTGTATTTATTAATAAAGATTGTTGAATGCATTTTTAATTATACAAGGACCTTTCATTTTAAGGAGCGGATGGTTTTGCCGGTGGCCTCTTGCTTCCATTTTGACCTTGAAAAGTAACTGTCCCCCCTCCTCCTTCCTCTTTTCCCCAGGACGGAGCTATATCGTTCGCTGTTTGGAAAAATCACAAGCTCTGAAGAACCTGAGCAGAATTAGCACGGGGCCTTCGCGCCAGGATTGACCAGAAGGCAGGCTCCGCTCCGCACGCCGCCGGCCTGGCCAGTGCTCCGCGGGTACCCCTCCGTGCGCTGGACGCCGCTGCCCCGTCTCCTGACACCTCCTCCTCTGGGCAGCTCCTGGCCCTGCCCTCCTGTGGCCGCCTGAAGCTGCCCGCGAGCCCTGCGCGAGGTCTCTCCAGCTGCTGGTTTGTTGCTAAAAACCTCGCTGAAGGAACATCAAATACGGTTACTGCTAAATCACACAGGCTCAGAAAGGGGAAGGGGGGGTAGACATGTAGCTTGGCTCAACGCCCTCCCCTCTAGCTTTAACATGAACTCTGCTTCCTCCCAAAGACGATCCATTTTTAACTATTCTCTTTAAATTCCTGACCTTGATTTTGCAATCTGCTCAGCACGGGCACAGTGTTCTGCTGGGGGGAGGGAGGCACGCTTCAGACCAGCAGGGACCACCACCCCCCTCCGCAATCAGGTCACCCACGTTTGTATTAAATCCTTAGAGGTTTTTATTGGGGGGATTGGGAGGGGGGAGGTGTTTAAGTGTGCTGTTCTGGTCGTTGGCTGCCTATCTGGAATGTGTGACTTCATTTTTCATCGAGTCAAGAGGATTTAAATGTCATTTACATAATTAACATGGCCTTAAAACAGAGAAAGGTGCTCTCCCTTGCAGACAGCCAGCGCTCCCAGCTCACGCTCCCGTGTCTGAATGAGCGCTCCCCGCACACGGGGACGGTCGCTGGCTGGCGATGAGCACAACACGGGGCTACCTCGGGACGCTTCTGCAACTACAACTTATTGGTGAATTTTTCAGTCCAGCATCGATCCTGTACGCTTAATTATTTCTCCTGCTCGTGGCTCTGAGCCGTCCTGGCTTCACCGTCACCATGACACACTGTCCAAAGATCCCAGCGCGAATGTGGAACTGATGGGGGGAGACAAGTCACTTGGGGGGTCTTGTGGGGCTTTTATATCCAAAGGGCAGAAGCTGGAAATTAAATCCCCGTAAGGGGGGTGTGTGAGCCTGCTGTGATCAATCTGAACCGGAGGTTATCTTGCGTAGATAATATGTGCATAAAGACGTGTGTAAGATGGCCAGAGCCTGTGAGCACACGGATCGCGCTGTCTCTGTTGTGTTTTGCGCGAGCGCATTAAAATGCTTTGTAACCCGACTGTCCAGGCGTGGTGGGTGCAGGAGAGGTACCAGCAGCCACGGCCGCTCCCAGCCCCACCAGCACAGCGTTAACTGGCATCTTCGGTGCCACTTTGCGCAGAGGCGGAGCTGCGTGAGCAGCAAACAGCCAAAACACGCAGGGCATGATGCTGGAGAGGAAGGAGCACTGCGGGGCTGGAGCAGCCGGAGCTCATCCCCCGGCAGGCCCTGCGGTTAGCGGGGGCCCAGGCCCGGTCAGACCTGGAACGGCCGGTTCACAGGGTCAGGGCGCGGGGGAGATGAGCCCCTCTCCCCACGAGGCCCCGCTCGCGACATGAGGCCTTGTGTCCGTGAGCAGCCGGAGGTTGCTGTGGGCTCGTCGCCTCCGTGCTGAGCGGCTTCCCCGGCTTCCGACAGGCACAGGTCGGCTGCTGCAGCCGCTTGGCAGCAGCTGAGCGCTGGGTGCTGGTTTAATGACACCCAGCACGCGGCGTGAACATGTAAAGGCTTGCGATAGTATTTACATCTTTGTTCACCAACTGAAGAGCCCCATTTCTAAACTTCACAGTGAGACAGGTTGTTTTGGGTCTTCTTTTTCCCCCCGGCATAAGGTAGAACTTATCAGCTCTTCAGTGGGAACTAAATTTTACTTTTCAAATTTTTCTTATTAAGCTAAAATAAAAATGCATTCCATGTTTAAGCACGTAGCAGGTTAGAGCGGAGGGAGGGAAGCCGACTCGACAAGCCGTGCTTCCCCAGCAGACGAGGCCCAGTGTGCAGGAGCAGATGATCCCGCCTTGTGTCACCTCGCAGTGATTACCTCTTTCCCTCTGCTCCCCCAGTCCTGCTGCAGCTTGAAACGGGATGTGTTGCAACACAGTTTTATCCTTTTTTTCCCTCCACCCGTAGAAGACTCTATCTGTAGCTGCATTGTTGCACTTCCCCGTGTCCCTGGAGCTGCCTGCAGCGCTGATAGTAATTAATCATTTTTGCACCTCATCATTACGGATTTGAGTCTCCCTTCTTGTCACCTGCTTCCAGTAAACAGCTTCCCGATACCTTCAGTGCTGAATGGGGCAAAGAGCCCACCCCGCCAAGGGAGGCCCAGCGCAGCTGCAGAGACTTGGCTGCAGCCGTGGCTGGCGTGAGAAATCCTGGGTTTAAAGGCAGGATAAAAAGCGCACCGGTGTACGGGTGCAGCTCTGGCTGAATTCCGCCAGCCCTGCACAAGGTCAGCCCCACGCAGTGACCTGAGGGCCCACGTACAGCGATAATGCCTTTGGGCGAGGAGGCAGTGCGCTGCCCCAGGCTGCTTTTGTGACTCCTCTTTTTTTAAAGCGGGGAAGTAGTAGTGTGCTAATGCCATTAAACCCAACTCCTCCGACCCGCTGCGCCACTGACCGATGCCTGGGTTTTTGCCTGCTCTTCAGGCAGCCACGGGCCCGGTGCCTCAGCGCTGGCTGTGCCGGGGGGAGCCACGACTCTGTGAAGCCACCGGAGCTTCTTCCCGCCCCATTCCTCGCTGCTGCTGGGTCTTGGCCCTTGGCCCTCTCCCTCAGTGCAGGGCGAGGCGGCAGCTCAGGGCAGGCTCCCTACCCTGTGGAAGAACATAGCATTTTTTTCTTGGCTTTAGAAAATAAGTGCCAAGGTGAGTATTGACTTTGTGTGGCAAACATACGTCTCATGGATGAATAAATCTTCATGCTTGCTTGCAGCGAAGCAGGAGCTGCAGCTCTCAGGGAAGTGCATTGATTTCTCCCGTCCCCCTCCAGCTCGCAGCTCTCTGGTCAAAATTTGCCAGGTGGAAACGCGCTAAATGTCACCGTTGGCTCCTCTCTGCTGCCCTTTCTATGTCAGGACCCCCCCCCACTAATGACCTTCCGTACAGCAAAGAGCCCAGCAGCGCCGCTCACCCCTCCCGTGCAGCTCACGCAAGCTGCCAGCGCCGCAGGCAAAGCACGGGCTGGGGAGCTGAGGGAGAAGGGCCCTGTGGCTGCAGGGGAGGGTCGGTTTTTGAGACACCCGTACCAGGGTGTGGTGAGCAAGGTGTGCTCATTAGTGAGCCGGGGCGTTTGGTGCACTGCCCACCAGTGGGCTGCCCCAGGACTGTGCTTCTCCAGGCATAACCATCTTCCACAGTGAATCCCAGCAATGTCACATCCCGGTCCGCCCCAACCCCTGGCCCTGGCAAGTCCGGCTCCCCAGGAGCAGCCAGAGACCAGCGCGACACCGGCACAAGCCGCACACCGCAAGGCGAGGCGGGTGCCGCATCCCCTGAACTGCACCTGTACTTATTTTCTGAGACGCAGCAAAGCTGTGCGCGCTTTGAATATCATTAAAATCTCATGGTTTAATAACCACGATTCTGAAAGGCATCAAGGGGAGTAAATTAGCTGCTTCCAAACTTTGTGTCAGTGGAATGGTTTCACGCTGCTCCTGCTGTCAGAGCAGGCATTAAGCATGTTTAACAGAGTGCCACATCCTTACCCTGCTTTGGGGTTTGCGCTGCTGGCAAGGTGTCTGGCCTCTCTTTGTGGCCGAGGCTCGGGGCGCTGCTGGTCCACGCTGCGGCTCTGCCACCCCTTTCCGGTTTGACTTCTGTGTCCTTTAAAGTTGTAGCACCAGGGCACTTGGGGTTTTTTTTAAACTCTCCTCTTTTTTTTTTGAGAGCGAGCGCAGGATGTAATGTTAAAAGGGTAATATGAAACACTTTAAATGTGATAACTTCTCGTTCGTATTGTTTGAAGAGATAAGAGTCAAAGCCCTACTAAGCATGCTTTTGAATTTACTTATCAGTGTTTAAGCAGGCTTTTCTCCCTGCCATCCCCACCACCACCTGGGTAGTGTGATACACGGCGAGAACCTGGGCTGGCAGCACCAGCTTATGAGGGCCCCGTTTCATCTGCTGACCTTGCTGGTAAGGGCAGCGCTTTATTCCTGGCATGAAAATGGGCCCTCGCTTGGATTTGAATATGCTGCAGGAGAAAGCGCAGCCTGCGTAATCCCCGCGTAACAACCCATCAGAGCCGCCGCCCGGCGAGGCTGCGGCGGTGCCAGGCCCGTGCCCCGCAGCGGGGCAGCGCCGCAGTGGTGCCGGTGGGCGTCTTGCACCACCAGCCCCCAGCGCGCGCGAGGGTCGGGCGCTTGGCCAGGGCCGGTGGTGGGTACGTGGGTGCGGGAGGAGGCTGGGCTGTGCGTGATGCACCAGCCCCCCCCCCGATCCGGGTGACGCGGGGCAGGCGATGCCCCGTCCCGGCCCGCTGCTTCGGGCGGCTCACAGCAATCGCCTCTGCCATTGTGGGGTTCTGGCACGGCCAGATGCTTTGAGAGCTGTTTAATAAGGGTACAGATAACCAGGAAGATTTCCACTAAGTTTTCCTAATGCTGCCAATTAACAGCAAGTGAGATATTCCCCCTCCCCCAAGAATATTAATTTATTAATGCATGATACAGCTGCTAATTAGTACCTACACAAATGGGCATTATACCTCTGCAAAATATCACACAGCACCTAGAAGGTATATTGGGGAATTATGTGTGTGATGGGGGGACAGAGGGGCTGTGTTAATCCTCCCCCCAACCCCACAATAGCAAAGAATTTCAACTTTCAGACAAACAACTTCATTTACAAGTGTGTCTCTAATTAGCTGCAGAATTAGTAAAGCAGAGTTTTTCCCCCATAGATCGGCCAAACCCCTGAGGGAGGCTGTGGAATAGAGAGAATCGCATTTCCAATTATTTTGTTGAATTGCTAATTTAGTTATTGTGCCTGGCGTAATTGTGATGGGTATTGGGTGTGCAATTCAATTTGTTTTAAATATTTGTGGGAAGGCTGATCAGTAATGGAGCTGACCTATTTCATGGCCCAAATTGAGAGAAGAGACTAAAACAAAAAACAGCTACAAAGCCACAGTTTGTCTCAGTTTTTATTTTGATGTCTCTCATCCCTCTTAAGCCTGTTGATGCAACAAAAGGTTTACATTAAAAGATGATGGCACTTTGATCTTGGGCTTTTGAGAGCTTACAGCTTTGGTACTTCTTTTCTTGGCATTTTAATATGTAGATATTTTAGGCTAAAGAGTTTTAAATGTGTTTCTGGAGTTCAGTAGGGTCCGTCCCCTCACACACCCCTCCTCCCCCTCCCCTCAGTTATCTCTGTTAAGGTGATTTATGTTTTTAACTATCAGGATTCCGGTTTGAGAAATATGTGAAAAATGACTGCTGGAGTTGTGTTTGCCAATTGCCAACACAATTTGTGTTGGCCAATTCAACATGTCACGCTAATGCTCACCTTTAACGTGGGGAATTCTGAAAGGTGTTTGTGTTTCCTGGGCTCCCGGGTTAGCAGCGGACAGAAGCCCTTCAACCGAAGGTCCCGGCGCTTCATTTCCCGCGGGCTCCTGCTGAGCCAGTCCCTGCCTACGTACCAGCTCCGGGGAGAGGGTTCACGGACGGTCTCCCACCACCCTCAGAAGCAATCACCGGGGCTGGGTTTTTCCTTTCTGTTTGTTTCAGTCACTGTAACGGTCAGAAAATAAATCCATGGAGGAGAACCAGGACTCGCTACTGGCTGGGATGGGGCTGTGGGCTGGGAGTTATGCCCAGAGCCTTGAGCTGAGAGCGGAGCCCGTGGTGGGACAAGGAGCTGGTCCTTCTGCCCTGGCACCCACCGCTCCAGCACAGCTTGGTGCCCACAGTCCAGCTCCTCCCGCTGCTGAGGAGGCAAAGTGGGCACGGTGAAGCTCTGGGAAAGGTAAATACTCGTGTCTGATTTGTATGACGCGTACTGCTTTCCTCGGGCTGGCTGAGGCGTCAGGACGGGCTTTGCCCTGTGGGGTTACATCTCAGAAGGTTTATTTCAAACATCTGCCAAGACGGTAGGAACAAGAGCGGCGACAGGGGCCTGGCGAGAGGCAGTGCTTTGTGACGAGCCCGAGCAGCTCAGGTCAGGGGCACGGCTGAAACCACAAGGCACTTTGGCTCCGTCCTCCCGCATCAACAGCCACCAGACCTCGTTCGAGAGTTGCCGCATAAAACTTGCTCTTAAGGAGAAGCAGAGCTCCCTGAGGGGTGCTCAGGACAAGGGGTGACAGATTTCCACTCCTGGCAACAGAGACGTAATTCATTCTTTTTATTAAAAGAAATTGAGGTAAGTGAAATACTTCAGCACCAGCGAGAACCGTATGTAGCGGGGCGGTTTCCCCGCCGCCCCGCCGCGCTGCGTAACTGACCCGCAGACCTGCGGCACCAGCGCCGCGGCCACAGCCGGGGCTGGGGGAGGAGGGCCGGGACGCTGCCGCGGTGCTGCCGCAGGCCCGGACCCCCACAGGCCTCAGAGGGCTCCTGCCGCACTTTGACTTCAGACCAGCTCCCATGTTACCTAATGACTGGGGGATTTTTTTGGAGCTACTTTACCCCCAAATTAAGCCTGACCCAGTGCCTGTAACGCTGAAGCAGAGGCGTCTGCTCCTGCCCAGCACGCACGAGACACTGGCAGCGGCAGCTCCCGCCCCAAGCAGAAGGAACTGCGCACCGCGCACGGAGACATTTCCCGTAACGCCTGCAGACATCCTGGGTAAGGGGCTGACTTGTGACGCCACCACGTAGGAAATGCTGGCGACAGCGGAGGAGCCGCCCAACGAGCCGCCCATGCCCTGATGCCCCCCGAGTGGTCCTGCCTGGCTGAGACATTCTCTGTCCTGCGTGTCCTGCTGCAGCCCACAAAGGCATAAGTAAAAGTATCTTTGGGGGTTGTTCAGGGGGCTCTCGTAGAGGAAAAAAAAAAGTCTTTTAAATCAAATAAGGGTTCTTAACTATGAAGAAGCAGCTAGTCCTTTGGCTGACAGCTCCGCCACAGGCAGGGCTGCCCCACCGCTGCTCACCCCCCGGGGAGGACAGCCGTGACCCCCGGCGCTGCGCCTCGGTTGTACCGGAGCTCTGGCACCACACGCACAGAAGGGCTGCGTTGCAGTTCAGAAGGAAAGAGCACAGAGTGAGGCACTGGCATCATTAATTAATTCTCTCATAAAGACATCCTTCTGTTTCATGCTATACTAAAAGAGGAGTTGTAAAATCTGAAATACTTTTAAGACAATCATTGGTGTAAACTCTCCAGTACTACTCAGACCACGTTCCACAGCAGTATCTACGTATTAGGGGTTGACCGTGCTTCCTCCGAGTCCCAGCTTCTCTGTTCTTTTATTACCGTCAGGAGGCCCATGACAATAAGAAAAAGGCAGCAATAAGCCAGGGACCTGGGCTGGGGCCAGCCTGCCGTGATCCATGCTGCTGCCGCACCTCCGACCTGGGCAGCCTGGCTCGGTGCCGGCACTGCACTGATCTGCCGGACATCCACTGGAGATGATTATTCCTGACCGGCTGCAAAGAGTGACCATTGGATTGGGTAAAAAATACAGCCGGTGCTAAGGAAAGAGATTACAAAAAATAACTTTCCTTATATTTCTGTCTTTCCATGTGAATAACGGCAGTCCTTTCCTCCAGCCGCACACCAGGGCCCAGCAAGCGCAGGCAGCTCTGCACGAGCCAGCTCCAGGGCAGAGGTGGGCGATAGAGAAAAAAAACTAGCTCAGATGCGTTAGGCTGACATTGCCTTTCGCAGTTCTGAGCCCACTGGTGTATCTGACTCTGTCCTTTCTCCTCCCATACCCTGGCAGGTTGTATCTGCTTTGTGCTTCAGTTACCTACTCACGTGGAAGGGATTAGCACTTACATGAAGCGTACGCGACAGTGGGGCTGCCCCATGGCCGTTATCCCTCAAAATACGTAGGGAAGGAAGAGCAGAAATGGCTGTGCAGCTGCGTTTTGGTCTCCTCTTTTACTTCCTCCTAGAAAGGCCTTTCACGCAGGTTACTGACCTCTTTCTAAAGGAATTGGGCACAAAGGCAAAGCGAGCGGCAATTTAGCCTCCAAAATCCTGCACCCATCACCTTCGCAGCCCTGGGAAGCCCAGGAGCCTTCCCCGCAGGCTGCCCGCGCGTGGGGACAGCACTGCCCACACCGGCTTAAATGCTGTTTTTCCTCTACCGCTAAGTAACCAGACAGACATTTGAAATACAAATCACCACTGGCTGACAGAGACAAGAGGGCTGACTCGGTGGTGGGCTCCACTCACCCACAGGCCGTCAGGCAGGGGGATCTTGGGCTCCCAGCCGCTCCTGGGAGGCAGAGCCTGTCCTCGGCTGCAGCAACGCTCTCGCAGGGTGTGTCATTGGCACTTGTCGGCACAAAGCTGCCGCCACCAGGCGGGGCGTGGAACGAGAAGCAGCAGGGGCACAGGGGCGTTAATTTAAACGAGCCCCTGCTTTGCTATGCCAAGACCTCACGGTACCGGAGCACCCTTCATTGCCTGGCTGTAGCGCTTTCTGGTGGCAGCCGAACAGCGAACTGATGCATTGGTCCAGTCACGCTTTGTTAAATAAATAAGGTACAGTTAGACAGCTGTAACTCAATTCCGCAGGCGCTTGTGTTTATACATTTTCCTCGTGTCTCTGGCCAAAGAACACACTTCCTCTGGTCAGTCTGATTTGAAAAAAATAAAAATGTCACTCTTCCAGCATTTCCCTGAGCCTCCCCGTCTCGGTACAGTGGTCACAGTCAAGCAGACAAAGAGCAATTCTGAGCTTTTTTTTTTTTCCCTCCACTGTACCGGGTGGGGGGAGTGTGGGAAATCGATGCTCTTACGTTGAAGAAGGCGAGTCCATTGTGGAGAGGATCCGCACGATCTCGGCTCGCTGGGTGGGTGATATATGCTGGGTCATGTGCACTATCGAATCCATGGCAACCTCCGGATTGGCCTGGACCAGGCTGGAAAGAAGCGAGAGTTAAGCGACGGCAGCCCCGACGCTCGCACTGGAGCGCATCCGACAGCTCCCCGTCAGGCCCGGGAGGGGAGGACTGAAATATGGGGTCTGTAAGAGACTGGACGAGGCAGCAGGCATTTGTGTGAACTGACTGCGAACAGCACAAGAGCTGTGCTCGCTTGGAGGCCCTTGTGCCACTCGATTTGCTGGTAGCAGACCGGCTCAGACAGGCACGGAGGCTGAAATCCTGAGAGGCCAGACCTTGTGGACCCAGGGCAGACATGGGGAGGCCAGGAGCTCCGGAGGGTGCCCTGATCCCACCAGCAGCACCTTCAGAGGCTGCCAGGAGCACCCACATCTCCCCTTCCAGATGACGCAGAGCCCCATCTGCTGTAGCAGGGATCAAGAGTCTGGTGGAAATGACGGGAGGGGATGCCCTACGGAGTCAGACAGGGGACATGGAAACCAGAGGAGCTTCACTCTGCAGTTCTGCTGTTTCAGAGGCAAAACTGCTTTAAGAGATCTCCCAGTCTAAGACATACGAATTATCAAAATGAGATCGTTCAAGCCTAGCAAAGCGTTTGGCTCACAAGGCTTAACTGGCTCCGCCGGATGAATGTCTGTGCAAGTGTGCACAATAACTCTTACAAGCAGAAGACTAGATAATCTACAAATGTTTTAGTATTTGGGGGGTTTATTTGGTATAGTTCTAAAAAGTAGTCAAAGGGAACATTTTGTGACACTGAGTGCAGAAGAAACTAGGTAGCTTGCCTGGAAACTCTGGGGCTAGAAAAAATAAAGGGAAGGAAGCCGTAAGGATGTTCTGGCCGTGTGCGGTCAGCACACTGCTTTGATGGCAGTAGCCCAGCTCAGATATGTGCCTTCTCTCCCTGCTTCATGCAGTATGCGGCCCTCTCAAATAACTTCCCATTAGCTGTCTCAAATGGAGAAAAGACACGTTAGTAGTGAAATTTCTGTGCCCTGGCTCTTCACGGCTCCTGTTTCAGTAAAGGGTGGGCATGGCCAGGGGGTTTGGATACTGCTGGGTTAGATCTCCGCTCTGCTGGCTTGTGATTTTGCTCAAGGCACCTGCACGTA
This sequence comes from Phalacrocorax carbo, assembly GCF_963921805.1. Lineage (NCBI taxonomy): Eukaryota > Metazoa > Chordata > Aves > Suliformes > Phalacrocoracidae > Phalacrocorax > Phalacrocorax carbo. Next base: position 5,455,458 of record NC_087529.1, read on the forward strand.
CAGTAGCACTACGGTGTCTGCAGGAGAAACAGGGGACGTAGACTTTGTACACATCCTCTGTTTCACTTTAGCTCCACATTTGCCCCTGTATTTGCATTTCCAAAGGAAACTGCATTTCCACATGCTCCTTACGTGTTTGCCACACAAAAAGGCAAATACACGTGAAATTCGTGTAGAACCACTTTCCTCAGCTGGGGAAGCAGACCGAGCCTTTGAAAATCCCCGTCTGCAGGGGCAGAGCGTGCGCAGTTGGCTTACCTCCGTATCTGTTTGAGGATGTAGTCCCTCGAGATGTATTTGATGTTTTCATCCACAACTGAGCGAACGCCTTCTTCTTCCGTCAGCTGTTTTTCCAGCCACTCAACCAGGTCCTTATTACTGTCCCATAAGTACGCCTGCAAACAAACCACAAGTGTCACCCGGCGGGTCCCAGCGCTGTGCGCGCTCCTGCTCCCCACGTACTGCTCCTGAAATTTAACTCGCAATTATTGGCAGCCGTGGGTAAAACATTTGGCTGGCAGCCCTCTGTGGTTTTCCCGGTGTGCGTGGCTTTTATAAACACAGCTAACAATTAACAGAAGTCTAAAGACGATGTCTTTCTTTTGCATCTCCTTCCGTAAATGTGACTGAAGGGGAACCATGGAGGCAGCAGTGCTGCCAGTGGCTGCCGCCGAACCAGCTGCACCAGCCCCGGAAGCTGTTCCAGCTAAAATCCCAGTTTCCTTCCGTGATCAGACGCCCAACTTCTGGTGAAACACGACTGACCCCGAGATGAGGGCAGGGGTGGTCAGAGATGCAGCTGATCTGGGGCTTCTCCCAGTGCTAAGCTGTCTTGGGACCCCCGCGTCCCCATCACCTAAAGACCGACCTGGTGTTAGTGTCCCCAACAATGACGGGATCCCTGATCCGGCCCAGAAACTGAACAGCCTCTTCAGGAGGCGTGCGCACTGCAGAGGAGGTCGGGGTGCCCACATCCCTGAAAAGCCTTAGCAACAAACCCCTTTTTTTCTTTTGCAAGATCATTTCACCTGATATTTGCTAGGTAGTTGACTACATAATAATTCAGGAGTGTGTTAGACGCCTAATAGCCTTCTCGCTCCTCTCTTCTCCTCTCATTTTCTTTACAAATCATTTAAGAATCGTTTTGTTAATGGTTTCCGGAAAAGCAAGTACCACCATTAGCACTCATTCATATTTATGTCATTTTATTTGGGTAATTAAACACAAAGCTCGTCATTTAAAGGTGCACTATCCTTCTCTGTTATCACTAACGAAGTCAAAGTCAGAATGACAATGAGCTCGGTGCAGTAACGCACCGTGGGGGCGAGTGGACACCCTCCCAGCGCGGGCGCAGACCCCAGCAGCCGCGGGCAGCAGAGCAACCACTGCTCCACCCCGGGACCTTAAACGCCTTTGATCCTTGTGCCGCCTCTGTGGCCTGACTGGGAGCAGAGTGGTTTCAGGGGCTGGCCGGGGAGCAGGAGGCAGAAGCACCCGAAGGTGAAGCCTCGCGGCGGGAGGGGCAGTGTGTTTGCAAAGGCCCTGGAAGCCCCTGGAAGCCCCTGGAGCGGTAGCAGTGAAGCTAGCAGTTCTCCCCTGCCAGGACTCCCCTGCATGCTGTGGCTCCCTCCAGCTGGCCACGCCACCTGAGGCAGCGTCTCACCTCTCCTGCTCGCCCAACAGAGCAACGCCTGCGCCTCCACAGCCGCCAGCCCGTTACAAGCCTTCGCAAAGCTGATTTTCCCCTGTCCTTGCCAATACTAGAGAGGAGCGCAAAGGCAGCTCTCGCACTGATGAGCCTCCTCACTGCTCACCCTTTATTCATATATTTAATTATCAGTTTCCAAAGTCCAAGAAATTGTTCCCCTCTTCCCTGGGACTCTCACAAGCAGCGCCCCTTCCCCGTGTTGACAAAGGTGTTGCTACACCCATGGGCAAGAGCCGGCACTGCCGTGAGGAAGCCCAAAGTGCAGACCCTATTCCAGTCCCCAGCGTCGGCCCTGCCTGACAGACTTTAATATGAAACCAGCTTTTTTTTTTTTTTTCTTTAACGTGATGCATATGATTGTCTTAAATCAGTGATGTCATTTCAACAATCTCAAGATTTTGCTTATTTCATTGTTTTTTCTTCTTATTATTTTAAACTCGTTAGGTTTTGCTCCTCGCTTCTGCCCCTAGACATGACAGAAACGCTCCCTGCATACAAAGTAAGGCACTTAGGAAGATTTCAGGGAAGGGAAAAAAAAAAAACCAAAACCTGAGAAGCTGCCTTACGGTTGCAGACCTGCGTAAAGCTAGATTTACCCAAGAATCCCAAAGCTTTTAGTTTAGGAGAATATTTAATACTCTTATTAATCATTTTTAATCCGTTTGCTTTTAATTAAGAAACAGCATGATGCTTTCCTATCAACATATGCCAGGGAGCAGATTAATTGTGGCTTAAGATAACTCTCCTTGATTGGTGTAATGTATTAGCTAACGAGATGCCCGCTTTTAAAGACGCTCAGACACTACCTTGGAAAGCCTGCTGCCCTCCAGAGAGCACTTCCCCCCCTTTTCTGGAACCCCTGAGTGTTTGTGACTTTAAAAATAGAATAAAATAAAATAAAATACTTAGACTGGAGGACTGTGACAAAAACAACCTTAGAGCAGCTCCAGAGATTGCTCTTCAGAGATTGCCAGCTTCAGAGTTTGAGCACAATTAAAAAAGAAATCCTCACCACAGCTACCAGATGAGGAGTGCGGACGGCGCCAAGGCAGCCCCCCATCCCAAGCCCTGGCAGTTCGATCTTACAGCTGATCCGTGTCCCTGCCTTTGACGGCACGCCGCTCCGTGTGGCGTTAAAAGCTCTGTGAGACCCAGGGGATGCAGGACGCTTGGCAGAAGAACGGCAGGGGCTCTCCCGGGCTGAGACGTGGCAATGGTGACTGCCAGGCACGTGTGATCTGTCCCCACCATCCCTAAGTTCATGGCCTGGGAAAGGGAAGGAAGGCAAGAGCAGCCCGGGGGGAGGAGGGACAGTATGGCCATGGCCTGCTCTGCAGGCAGCAGGACAGGCGGGTAAGATAGGCTGGCTCTACATCTGCCAGATGAAACATCTGGATACAAGCAGTGAATCCCCACTCCCTCCTCAGTGTCAGTGGGATAGAGCAGGACTGAGGATATTATTCAGTATGAAATAATAATTAAAAAGAAAATAAAAATCCTGCTTTCACATCACAGAGGATCCCAAGGGTATGCAGGGACCCGTCTGCACAGTTATGACAACCCCTCCGTAACAGCCTCTGTAACCATGAGCAGCTCCGCAGTGCTATTTTAGGCACGCTGTGCACAGAAACAGGGAGATGGAGATATTCAGGGCCGGTGTATACAGCATGTGTTGTGACTTCTGGGATTTCTGCTGCCAGTTCTGCCAGACAGCAGCACCTCTGCACAGCCTTCTTCCCACACACTGCCCTGCCTCGCTCTGCTGAGTGAGCTGTTCGTCTTTGTAAGATGCTCAGATTTTCGTACCTACAGTGCTACGTGCTTGGGAAAAAAACCTATTTTGTTTTTCTGGCCTGCTATAAAAAGTGTCCCCATAAAGCAATTCATGACCTGGAACATTACCCAGAAGTTCTCTTTCATCACCTAAAATGTTTGTGGACATTACAATTAAAAAACAGAGATCAAACTCCACCTGGGAGAACTTCACTGAACTCAAGCCCAGAAAAGGCTAATGCCTTGGTGAAACTGCTTCTTCATTTACCTTCACTGTCCCTTCAACTTCCACAAACCAGCGTCTCAGCATAGCCTGGATCTGCCCATCAGTCAGCTCAGGATTGGCATCATGGATCTTCTTCTTCACCACATTTTCTAGAAGAAGACGTCTTAATCTCCAGTAGAAGAAGGTACGGGAAGTCTTCCAGTCTAGAATGTCCTGCCCAAGACATAAGTGGAGAAGGAGAAATGAGTGAGGGACAACGTTTATGTGGAGAAATACAAACGCCTTATTCCCAGTGGCAAAAAAAGGCTTGCACTCATTATATACTTGGTTATACCACTTGCACAACAGAAATACAAAGCCTCCCACATCTGAGCTTTGAAGACCTCCATCCTGTCATACCACTCAGTCACCAGAAGCTACATCCAGCCTCCTTTGTCTCCCAGAAGTCTGCTCCCTTCTGCAAAAAGAGACACAGCTCCCCAGATGAGCAGCACAGCCCAAGACACACCCAAGGGCAGAGGGAATGAAGAAAACCTAGTTGGCGAGGGTTCAAACCCTGGCATGACAGCTGGCCTTCAACCAGCCCCTTCAGCCCTTCTCATCACTGAGGGTCCCCACAGGTACAGGCTCACCACCTTCACCACCTTCCCCTTCTGCCAGGGCAGACTGCAATGTGCTCCGTGGAGCTTTTGATGCGGTTGCTGATGAGCAGCTGGCAAAGCCCAGAAAATGAAGGGTCTCAAATGGACACGGATCAGGTAAATCAGTTGCTGGAATCAGGTAAAAGTGCTAGAAAACACGATGTGCTTTCTATGCGTTCTGGGGCCAGGAGCCAGCGGGTGAGTGGAGAGGGTCTGTTCCTGTGGCGAGAGCCTTTGGGGCAGAGGTTTATTGGCAGCCCCGCATAATGACAAGTTCCTCTGATCCTACTGGCTCCAGCAGCAGCTTGCCCCACTGAGGGTTACCATTTCCCCACGTGTGTCAAACCCTCCAGTGATGTCCCCAGAGAAAGCTCCGTGATACTCACAGTTATGGCACCCTTCTCCTGCATCCGGCCGGGTGTGTCATGCAAGTCAGCAAACTGCATGGCTACCTGGTGGTAAATGGGAATCAGGAATTCCTCCCGCTCCTTTAGCTTCGTCTCCAGCTCTTTTCGGTCAGCAGCGCTCAGCTCGGGGGTACCTGCGAGCAGGCACAGCCACGCATCAGAGACTTTTGACAAGGTAAAGCAGGGCGCCCTACAAAGGACTGCTGCACGGAGGAAAGGCAAGCAGCTCTAGACAGTCCAGAGGGAGAACAGAGTTTCCTTCTGTTCCTGTGTACTTGCTGAACCCAGACTGCATTTGGCCAGGACGAACACCAGACCATCAGCTCCCAGCAATGCCAAGCAGAGTCTTCCGTCAAATGTAAGTGTTCCAGCCCAGATTTCCTGACACCGATATTTCGGCCAGAGCTTCGAAGGAGTTTTCACCATGGAAACTCTGTTCCATTTAAATGCCAATGAGCTCAGCCATCAATTAAGTGACATTTACTGGACTTACTCCTAAAAAAGAATAATGTCCCAACATGCAGTTCATTTAGCAAGAAACATGGACAGTGTAAAACCACCTCCACAATTTCAAGTTCTCCTGCAGGCTGGTTCCTGCCAGTAGCTGTTAGAGCCACTGCCTCATTAAGGAAAACACACAAGTTGGGCTAGAGACGCCCAAGCTGCTCACGTTCAGTTTACCAGTGATGGGCACATGCTAGTCTCAACCACAGACTACCATGATGGACAAGAATAAAACTGTGTCAAGAAGATAGTGTCCTGTGGAGTTGATAAGTTTTGTTTTATAACATTCAGCTCAGAAAAAATTAACTTTGATTAAAACAAAAACACACATTAAACAGCTTCTGATTAATTTTGGAATTTCCTGACCCAGACTAAGCCAGGCAAGGGGAAACACTTTGTGCTGCGGAGGCACGTCGCAGGTCCTGCCCCTTCCCACAGCAGAAGAGGGTGCTCCTTCCCGCAGCTGCCCCTTTATCAAACCAAGAATGTAAATCCCCTCTTCTCCCTGTAACAGCCCACAGGGAGCGTAACCGTAAGCGCAACTCTCTGCTGAACCGACAGTAATTTACCCCGCGCCAAAGCTGGCCCAGAAGCAGGTTGACGCTTCTCCTACACTGCCTCACTAACATGTGCAAGAGGTCCTTGTGCAGAGGCAGATTATTTAGAGCCAATCTTAGTTCAATTTAAGCAAAGATTGCAATCTGAGCCAAATTATACGGTACTCGATACTCTGCTGAATTTTTTAACCTCCCACCCACACCAGAAGCTCTGGTTGCAAGTTCATGGCCTCACAGACAGCTGCCTCCCATCCCGCCTCCCCTTTTAAAGCCGAGGTCGCCGGCAATCTGAAGCCGGGTCATGGACAAGTCTTGCTCCAAGCACGGGTGGATTGTAACATTCAACTATCCTCCAGCACCTTCCATTCAAATGTTAATATAACCACCCGAGCGCCTGGGAGACATGCAAGCATGATTGCGTCTTCAGCGTACAGAGGGGAGCTGAGATATAAAACAAAGAGATGTCCTACCCAGTAGCACAAGAAGTCAACGGGAGAACCTGGAACAAAAGCTGGTGCCGTGATTCAGCTGGAGAACAATGGTTCTTCCCTTGTTATCTTGTAGCCTGAGTATCATGACTGCATTTTGTGGTGTGTGAACACCACCAAGCTTTTTTTTTGTTTTAATCTTTATTGTTTGCATAGGAATGTCAATGGGATTAAATGCAACATCTACCATTACATCATCACCTATTGTTAAACTGCCATGCTTCAGGCTGGGTGATACGGAAGGCAATAGCTGGGGAGAAGCAGGAGGACAGCTGAGCGATGGGGGTCCTCAGCAGCTCCACAGCCAGTCTGACAACAGCAGGTTCTGGAATCGCAGCAGGAAGCCAGAGCAATTGCAAAACCAGATGAAATTAGCGGGCAGAAGCTTTATGAAAACCCCAACAACAGGGAACACTTTCACACAGTGCAAAATCAGATGGTAGGACTTGTTGCCACAGGAGGTCCTGAGTACCAAAAGAACAAATGGGCTCACAGAAAGCGATCAGGTAAATTCACGCATGGGAAGTCCATCATGGGCTTCTAAGCGCGAAGATGCAGATGTAAATCTGTTCTCAGGAAGCCTCTAAACTACAGGACTTCTGGAAGCTGAGCGGGCATCCTGGGGAAAGCATCACGCCGCATTGGCGTGACGCTTCTCTTTCCCTGAGCACCCATGGCTGACCTCCCCCAGACAGGGTGATCCAGGGCTGGCGGACCAAAGGGCCGAGTACCCCAGGGGTTCTCACCGGCGGGTGCAGCACCGCAGCAGCTCACGCACAGCACCGTGACACCACGGCTTTGGCTCAGACCCACCTTCAGGGGCCCACAGCATGTAGGCCCTGTTCTTTTCTACTTTGCGCTACCTATGTTTCAATTTCCTTCCAGAGCTTCTCTTCCAAGTCAGAACAGGTTTGAACACACGCACACACTTGCAAGGCACAGGCCAGCCATAAAATGATTCTTTCAAGGGAAGGAATGTTTTTATGTGCCTACCAATATAAATGTTACCTAACCTTTCAAATGCTAGTAAGAAGGTTTTAATTAAGAGAAGCTACTCTTATAACCTTCAGAATAAAAAATTATATATATTTATCCATGTTAAGTTCACAGGCTTCTGCACCTCCCTGTTTTAAATGGTAATGCATGCACTTAAGCCAGTAACACTCATGTATTCTGGCCTATCTGCCACACTCATGGTGTACAGTCAAACCAGCCAGGCCCAGTAATGATTTAGGTGAGATTAACAAATATGTCAATGTCTATTTTCTGCTTAATTTAAAAGCAGCGTCTATAAAGATTTTTGACTTCTGAACCCTGTTCTCCTGGAAGAAAGAAGGTAACAATGAGGAGGGGGGATAAAGAGTGATTATCCCATCATCGATCGTTTGTCAGGAGCATTTCTTATTCACTGGACTATTGTAAAAAGCTAAGCTCTCGATCAATCCTGTAAGCCCCCTGTACAATTAAATATCTTGGAATGGTTTTCTTTCTTTCCTAGTCAGATCTTGAGGCCTCAGGGTTTTTCAGAAAGCTGGGGCTTTATTTATTTATTTCTCGGAAAAAGAAGTCTCCTTCCACAAATCTTATACTGGCAGGGAGAGGGGAGTTAAAATATGGGATTCCTTTGCTCTAAAGGTACTTGACAGTTAATGAAACTGTTAAAGTTTAAATCATAGGAACATTATAGACCTCTAGGTATGGATCGGCTACTAATCAATAGAGAAACAAAAGAAGCAGCTCTCTGAAACAGCCACATTACAATGCAAACACAAAGTATAGCGGGTTTTGGCATGCAGGTGGGGCACGCAGGTAAGATAAGATGACAATTTAAAGGAAGAAAGAACATGTGTGACCTTCCTAACTTGGCAGGCAGCACAGGACACTTTCTAAGGCAGTGCTCTAAGTGCCATAAAATGTCACATTTATCTTGGATTGCAGGTTGCTCTGCAGTCTCCAAGTACGCTTGTACCTATATATAGCGCTGGTATGATCACAGCCATTGGCATGATCGGAAAAGGCCAGGTAAATGTCTCAATCCAGCTCTCAACACCTTGAAAGCCTACCCACAGTGGTAAATGCACCAAGACCTCTTCATTCTATAGTGTCTTTTCTTCTTAATTAAAAAAAAATAAAATCAGTAGCAAAATTGCCTTAAACAAGTTGAAAAAAAATGCCCTGGGGAAGCAATAGCATTGGGCTACCAAAAAGATCAGAGACTCTTCTGAGGTCAAAAGAGCAACGTCCAGGCTCTTGCCAAAATGTCCTTTGCCGTACAAAAATTCCTCTTGACCAACAGGCAAGGGATTTGTCCTTGCTAAAACCCTCTGCTCAAATGTATGTGAGTTAAACCAACAAAAACTAGTTTAAAACCACACATAAGAAGGATTCAACCTAGAGCATTCCCAAATACTTCCTGGAAGAACCTGGCAGCACATGCCCGCCTCTCTCCCGCCACCGTCCTGCCCTGGCCCGTGCCCAGCTCTGCCGTCTCTCCACAGGGTGACACCACCCTCACCATCCAGCTGCTACGGCCTGGCTTTTGGGGTTGCAAACTCTTTCTTCCATGTCCTGCAGCCCGTAACAGGCCCTCAAACCTCAGGTACGGGCTCTCAGTACCCCGGTGGCACAGAACAATGAATGCCAGATGCTACAGTTGCCAAAACAAGCCCTTTAACCACCCTGCAGAGAAGCGCTTCCCGGCCGCTGCGGCAGAGACATGCAGGCATGCTTTACAGCCCGCGATCATGGAGGAAGGCTTCAGAGGAGTTGCCCTCCCTGCGCAGACAAATAGAAAAGCTGCCGCAATAAATCCACGGAGAGACCTCTCCTGTAAAGCGCTCTGATACTGAATATCATTTATACTCCTCTCCAAAAGTTAAGGGAAAGCATCATGGCAGGGAAAGCAACATCTAAACTATTTTGATTTGTGCCCCATTAAACAAAAAACCTCCTCTGAAATAAGCGGCGTCTCCGAGCATCCCTCCGATGTGTGTGCCTGGCGGAGGGAGCCTCGACAGCGCAGTGTCCTGCAGTAACCGCAGCCTGCTGCGGTGGCAGGGCGCGGGCTGCCTTTAATAAAGTTCCTGCCAGACGGAAATGGCTCAGCAGGACCATGAATCATGGCTTCCCATAACGTTTAGTAGCAAAGTGCTTTTTTTAAATATGACCAGTTTAACAGGTTAGACAAAATGACTTCAAGAAATGTTACTGTAGGTTCCCTCTGATTGCAGAAAGCCAGGCAGCTTCTGAATCAATTTGATGGTTTATGGTTTCTAAGCTGTTAAAATGCGGGATTTTCTCCCTCACCCTCGGCGCACAGCCTCAGCATGGCCAAGCATTTACTTGTCCGTTTTCTTGCCTCTTCCTCAAACATGCACTCAAAGACCCGGGCAAAGCCCGGGATCAAGGCCTCTGACCCAACCGCCTTGCGGGGACGGCCCTCACGCTTACCCTCACACTCTGCAGGCTGAGTTGGGCAAAGGAGACTGCTTCGACCCAGGCTCCAGCCCATCACACCCAGCCAGGGACACAGCAGAGGCAGGAGAGGCCGGCCCAAGATGCGGAGTGCCCCTCAGCCGCAAGCCTCCTCCTCTGAACGACGAGCCAAGGACGTGCCCACGACCCACCGCTGCAGGGACCAGATGTGGCCCTTCCTTTGGAGCCTCCATCCAGACCTCAGTTGCTAATGAACGCGTTTGACTCTGGCAAATTACCCCACGACTATGATTTTCAAAGATGATTTTTACAATGTAAATAGGAGCTACCTTTCCAGGCTACAAAGGAGCATTAACAATTGCTACCTCAACGTTACAACTATTACAGGCAAATTCAAGGATTTTTTTTTTTCCCCATTCAGGTAACACCAAAAAAAACCACATTAAGTTCAATTTATCTTGGCATCTGCTTGTGGCCATTCTTTTCAGCAGAACAGTTAAGTCCCACTGCAGCATGTGCTGGAAGGGTCCTTAAGAAATGAACTCTGGAGAAGTAAAGCAGTTACTCTGCATCCAGTGACATAATTAAATGTTGACTTTAACCCTGGTTATGACTGTCCCATCTAATTTCCACACATGCAACAATAATCCTCCTACCCGAATCTCACCTTCTCTTCCTCTGCCTTTAACAAAGCTCTTGCCAGACAAAAATTCAGCAAAGGCAGCAAGAATGCCAGCCGTGTCCAGGCTGCCCGTGTCCCACATCTCCCACCCCAGCTGGAGGGTGCTGCTCCAGAGGGGAGAAGAAGGTCACTCAGAGCCACTCACCTCCCTGGAGAGACAGGCGTTTTTGGATTGTGGCTTGTTTCTTTAAATGAGATTGCTTGTAATTGCTTCACTAAATATTCAGTAGGATTTATGTTATAAAGGTGCAATATGAAATAGCAGTGAAGGTCACACATGCTTGTGACACAGGCTTGAAATATCCTTGTATATCCTAGTCCTTTCCAACTCTCTGCTCCTCAGGCCTCATATTGGCATCAGAGCAAAGTGTGGCAGGTACCTAATACCAAAAAATTCCTATTTTGGGGAAACATCTACAGCCCCCCGGGAAGATATTCAAGATGCCAATTGTCACGAAGGAGCTTATAGAAATCAGTACTTGCTCTTCTAGACTCATGATTGTGAATTAACAACAATTTAAATGCAGCAGCACTTGCACATAGAAGCAGTTACTGGAAATCAGCATTGCCTAAAAAGACTAAGTTACAACTGCGCTGACTGCATTTGTCCAAGGCTTCATGAGAGATGGAATCACAACAGCAGCATTTTTCTTAGTTGTTGCTCAAGAAAACAGCCGGCATTTTGATTAATTACAACACTGAACAAACAAACACCCCCCCCCCCCCCCCCGCCCCAAAAAGAATTACTAGGCTTTAGAGCTGCAATCTAACTTTCAAAGCTAAAGCTTGGAATGAGACAGGTCACAGGGTGGACTTTTTCAGCCACTCAAGAAACAAGGCTGTGTCAGGGCTGTCACCAGGTCACCAGCAGTGAAGTCCTCACCAGCTGGTACAGTCGGGGCCAAGAGGGACCTGCGAGTTCACTCCTGGTACTGCACCCTGGCGTGTTTATCTGCAGAGAGGAACAGCTATGCTAAAGTGGAGTTACGAGTTCAATGCTTGAGTGTCCACTCATTATTTGGGAATTCAAGAAAAGTTTTGCACCCTCTTTAGCCAAGTAAAGTGCGAAGCAAGTCAGAAGCCTGTGGAAAGTTAAAGCTTGTCTACAGCACCAGTGTTTGTGCAGAAAACAACCACTGCCTCCCACTTCCCAAAGTGCTGCTGTACTACACGTGGAGCTGCATGCTCCCCCCTCCTGCACCCTGTACAGTGTATGCAGACAAATGCAAAATGGGCATAAAATTTCAAAAATTAAAGGTGCATGCCAACACACAGCCAACTATTTCATAGGATCAGCTGAAGAGGGTATTCACACTATTACAGCGTGTATCAGGTGACAAACAGATGCTTCCCTTTCACTATGAGGTAAATAGCTGATAAGAAAAATGTTAAAATGTAATATCCAGTCTCGCTCTAACTGGAGCCATTTTCCCATTCCTTTCATTCATATTCCACCAAATTTTTGCGTACATTACACCGCGCAACTGACACATCACGGGCCCGGATCTGCGTGACAAAGCTAATTTTTATTCTACTCCTAAATGTTTTGCTCTAATTGTAATAAATAAATAAAATAAAATTGAATCTCCAGATTTTTAACTATGGCCTGAGGCTTGCAATCTGAATCGTTCCCACATTTCTAGGCAATCACCGTTCTCCTTGCACACCTACTCAGTGTGGAAACGTGCTCTTGGGCAGGATAAGGGCTACCCTTTCTTTCCTTGCCCTTTGCTCCGCACTGTTTGCTGGTTTGTAATAGCGCAACTCTGAGTGACATTTTAATAAAACATGGAGCTAATAAACATTTCAGCAATAGTGCTGGAGAATTGATAATGAACAGATTTATGTCAAATTATTCAATATCTGCCAGCCTTCTCTGCTCTCACACTCCCCAGTTGCAAGTCCAACCCCAGTGTCTCAAGACGCCTGGAATGAGACCGCAGTCGCCCTGTTTCCCCACCCCTCTGCAACAGGCACATGTCTGAGAGCATCTCCCTTTTCCCTGCTATTCAGCAGCTCCAGGGAGGGATGACAGCCATTCAGGGGTTAAAGAGAGGCAGTGAACCCCCAGCTAATGAGTAAGAATTCAGCAGGCAGTGTAAGATAAATGGAGCTTTCTCTGCTTCTGCTGGAGTCAGCATGAACTGCGGCCCTGCGGCTTGTTTGTGGCAAATGGAGTGCGCGAAATATCAAAGGGCAGTGATCCAGAAGAAGACCAACTTTGACAAATTTTAAATTGGCCAGAAAGAAAACCAGCAAAAAAAAAATTATGCAATTCACTGTGTCCTGCAATCTTGGCTTTCCTGCTATGGTGCAGAATTAGCAGCAAAACAACAGCAATGATCGCCCGATGTTGGGAGCAATTACGAGCCATCTAAGTGAGATGCTTATCAGTGACTGAAGCTTTTAGAGCTCTCTGTATGTACAGTCGTAAGTGACTTGCTCTTGTGTTGCAGTCATTTTAATTAAAGTGTATGGAGTTTGCTGGGAGTAATTACCCTGTAGAGGAAGAGGGGGGAAAAAAGCCCTAAACAGGCTCCTGCCTTCTCATATAGAGTGGGGTTGGATTTTTGAGACTGTTGGTACAAAGCTGTACCCCCTCTTTCTCCCTGCATTTTCTTCCCGGGGGTGCTGGCGCAGGTCCCACCAGTGTGATCCAAGGGTGCTCTGCAGGCGTCCCGCTCCCAGTCTGGGTGACAGACCCTCTGGAGGGGCCACCTGACGGTGACTAAGCTCACTTGCTCTGTTCCCCCCCTTCCTCCACCGCTTCAGAATTTGAACAGTCAGGCAGCCCTCCTTATCCACAGCCAGTGACTATGCTCCTGGGAAAGGATTCATCCCGGCAGCTGCCGCGCAGAAGACACCATCTCTTTGCAGAGGCAGTAGGTTGGTTTGTTCGTCGGCAGAGCCAGCGTGTGTTATGGTGGGGCGAAGGTAAATATTCTTAGAAACAGTGCTCCTGCCGTAGCGTCATTTATCTGCGTGGACCTGAGCTGTCTGCTCAGCATATTGCCTTCTCTAACCACACATCTGATTTCTCCTTCCCCTGGAGACTTGCGCACCGGAGAGCCAGCCCTCCTGCCTCGGACGCGGAGGTGCGAACACCCGCAGGAGGTGCAGCTGTGAGCCCTGACTGCGTAAGGTACTCGACTGCAGCCTTTAAACTGTGAAGTGTGGAACACCTTAGGAGAGCATTTGCTGGGACCCTGTGCTGGGTGTCCACGCCTTGGTGCGGTCTCACTATCCGTTTGCTCCTAAAGGGACCCTGTCAAGCCTAACATAGGTCAAAGGTGAGGTTTTGTGAAAAGAATCTCCTTGCTGCAACTACAAACATTAAAACTGGTTTTTAATTCCAACGGACACAGGCAGATAGAACAACACATCCACCCATCTGCGTATCTGTGCCCGCTCTCTCACACGGTAATGTACATGAGCAAGATCTGAACTCAGATAAAACTGCTACCTTGTGCTGGTCTGCAAGACTCAAACACCTGCTAACCTGCTTCTTGCCCAGAAAGCAATCGGCACAGTAAGAGGAAACAAAGAGAGTGTCAAAATACTATCATTAAAAAAAAGAGAGAAAATGTCTTTGATGCTATCAAAGACATCAGTAAGAACCTGGTTTTCAGCAAGCAGTCTGATTCTTAACACTCCCTGCACCCTTTACAATTATTATTCTCTTCCCAAGGCATATCAGAATGGTTGTTTTGTATATAAATTGTTGCACTGCCATAAATTAAAAAAGGCCAAATAATAAAATGTAACTGCAGCAATAGCCACGATTTATCAGTCATTTGCAGAACACTTTTCCTCCTGAAGGATCCCAAAAGGCTTTATAAATTCAAACCATACCCATGTAGCACGCTTCTTCCACTACTGAAATGTAGTCAATTTTGGAGGTAAAAAGAGGCTCTGTAAGATTATACTCTTATAGTAAGAGCTAGTAAAGAACTATTTAAAGAGTCTATTCCCCTGAGAGAGCACATATCTGATATTAAGTGTATTTTGCTGAACAGTCTGTATTTTGGGTTGTTGGGTGTATACCAGGTGCTGGGATCATTTGGAGTGAAAGGCACAGTAATAATACAACAAACGCACCGATGTGCCAGCCACCGAGCACTGCAGATCACCCTGTATTTTACTGAGGAGGTGAAGAATATTTTTTATTTTCCTGAATCCAAAGCGCAGACAGATATCATTACTCAAAACTACCTCAGACACGCAGTGATAGTCCAGCAGCCCAAACGTCTTTGACTAAACTCTTAGTTATGCCAAATGACATCAGGTGAAGGTTTGGCCCACAAGTTTTTAGTGAGCTGAGCAACTGCTGAGGTGGAAACTAGACTCAAGCAACTGTAGTATGTCTCTGTTGTAAGACCCATTCAATTAAAAATAAAATAAAAAAAAAGAAGTAAGTTCAAAAAGACACTATATTACACCCCCCCTTGGTATGCTAGACGCACGTGAATAGCATCTCTCTCACATGTACATACGTGCAGCTTGTCTCATCTGGTTTTCTTCCCAAGTTAGATGACAGTAAATAAAAATTATCATGAATTTGATAAAATGCCTCAGTGCCCCTTTTTAAGGTCTATAAACACATTCATTAGCCACCAGCTGAACGGATCACTGCTCCGCCAGCCCCCGCGCAGACGTACCTAGCTGCTCTGCCAGGTGGATGTAGACGGGGTCCACTCGCCTCATCGTCTTCACCAGATCCTTCCTGCGGAATTTGATTTCTACCGTTCCCTCTGGTTCCAGGATTCCTCCTCTGATCAGTGACAGGAAAAAGAGAAAAGAAAGGCACTTTCAGGTCATCAGACAAAGGGAAACACAAAATGGAATGGTTCGTCGTTATCTAGAAGGCATGTAAAAAAAGAAGAGAAGGGGGGAGGGAGACAAAGAGAAAGAACAAGGAAGAAAGACTCTTAGCTATTATTTATCCAACGCCACAAATGCACGCCAGGCTTCACAGAAACACAGCTATCCAACAGCGTATTGTGCAGCCTGGTACAAGCAACGCTCTTTGGCATTAGGCAGTCTCTTTTAAGCTGTGACCTGAAAGCTCTTTC
This sequence comes from Phalacrocorax carbo, assembly GCF_963921805.1. Taxonomy (NCBI): domain Eukaryota; kingdom Metazoa; phylum Chordata; class Aves; order Suliformes; family Phalacrocoracidae; genus Phalacrocorax; species Phalacrocorax carbo. The sequence continues at coordinate 5,470,951 of NC_087529.1, forward strand.
AAAAGGTAGCTAAGCTTTATGAAACAAACCAATTAACCAGCCATTTCCATTAGAGATCCTGCCCACTTCCCAGGTCAAAGACAGCAAAGCACGTGATTTGAAACTTGGGTTTGGTTAATAAAATAGCTTCAGTCTTTAACTGTGAGGGCAGGAGTAATGACGAGGAGGAAGGTCAGCGCTGAGGGTTATGGAACAGCAACAGCGATGAGAATTATTACAAATGTGCAATGGCATTTAGGGACAGCACAATGTATTTTGCAAAACAATGTCTTGGCTACTGGAGCTCAAGACCTCTAGAGTCCAACTACAGCTCTGCAAACCACACACGGTCCCTCCTGATGTCTTACAAGGTGGGGAGCTGGCTTATGATTTCCAAGAGGTGAGCTCACACCGCTGGCATCCCACAAAGGTATGGGACAGAAGCAGCGGAAGGGAGTTGTTCCTGCCTGCACCCCAAAAATCACTTGGTGGAGGAAGTAGCTTGTAGAAATCCTGCTCACACTGTGTCTGACTGTGAAGCAAACAGGCTCCACATTTCTAAGTAGGAAAAGATCAGCAAAAACTTCTGACTTTCAGGAGGCAAAGATTAGACAACATTTCCTCAAGATGCAGGAAATACCAAGGCCAACAGACTGAAGATCTCTGTCTTGCTTCTTTAGAACAGAGAAGCAAGCATCCCATCAGGAGCGAAATTCAGCTGGGAAGCAGAAGGGAAATTCACATTGGGAAAGGCATCTTCTCAACTCCTCCCCACGTACACTTTTTTCTCCCCAGGAGCAGCTGCTCAGGAATTTTGCCCTGCTGAGACCGTAGGAGTTGAGAGGATGCCCTGATAGCACAATATTCATGCTGTCCTGTACACCTTCCATCACTACAGATAGCCCAGATATGGCTGGCTTCTTCCTCCAAATGATTCAGTATCTATAGATTTTACAGATTCTTTAAAACATTTTAAAAAAACCTGCTTCCAAGAGTTTGCCTGTAGTTTTATATCCTGAACCACCGGTAACTAGAACTTCACTTACACAAGTTGTATTTAATTAAAACCGTGCAACTACCCAAGCGCCCATATGACAGGTAGTACAACACTCAGGGGTTTTAAAGGACACACTTATTTACAGTTATTTAATTTGCAAAATTGTATACACAGACACTTGTTCCAAAACGCAAGGCAGTGTGTGGAAATATCAGAACGGTAAAAAAAAAAAAAAGTCCTAGGCAGCTGTGCTTTATGCATATTAGTAACGAACCTTTACAGAGTTGGGCTCACACCGGCTACAGAATCTACCCTCATCTAAGTCTGAGTCAGGAGACGATCCGAATTGTCCTGGCTGTGAGCACTGCACAGCAAACTCCTCCGAGACATGAGGCCGTCAGCCCCTTTCAGTAACACCTGCCACACTCTTAACGGAGAGCTTCTCACTCAGCCAGGCAATTATGCCTCAAAGCAGGTGGTTACAGAGGGAGGAGAAAGCTGCCATACCTGCTTTCTCGGTCTGCATACATCTCCATATGACGAGGATTAATGGTAGGGTCAATCACAGCCCAGGATCCTCCTCTCAGCTCCGCTTGCGGTGGGATGTAAATAAGCACAGGCTGACGATACTCTCTCAGGCCGTCCACAATGTAGGCACCAAACTTGAGCACTTGGTCATACATGTCTGCAGAAAAAGGACACAGTGCTTGAAGTCACAGCACATCAATGCTTCAGCCCTGCCACGCTTGGTCAAACTGGGAAAAAACCCATGGTTATTCAGCTCTTCTAACCACCTCCGGCTACCATACTGCAAGCTCTGACTGGCATTATCTGGACCTGGGAAAGACAGACCGAGAAAGGAGACGTTCCCACACCAGCCCAGCTCCCAGGCACTATTCACAAAACACGAACTGCAGGGTCCTCGGCTCCCACCAGCCAGCCCTACACCGTGTGTCCTGGAGATAATCCATCCCTTACTTCCCAGCCAAGCCAGGGAATATTTCAGCAGGTCTGGAAGTCGGGTCAGGTGTTTCTGTATTTAATACGAGCACAGCTGCCCAATTTCAGACTTACTACCGTGGACCTGTACCACGACTCATGCAATGTGCATGGCACACCTAACAGCAGCAGACCTTCTCAATATCTTTATAAAAATTAGTGTGTGGGAAGGGTTCAGATATGAAATAGCATTCTTCTCTTCTCGCATTAAAATTTGTTTAAGGCATTTTACTCAAAATTAATAAGAACAACTCCACTGTGTAAAGACAGTACATTGCAAATATCAGCCCCAAAGGTGATTTAAATAAAAGAGAAAAAAGGAAGGGAAAAGAATTTATATGAGATGATATAGTTTATAATGGATATAGTTTGTAATGAAAACAGGTGCCCTCGAATATATATATTTTGTTAGGTATAATTACATATAGAAGTATCAAATCAAATATACAAGAAATGAAAAATACTTATTAGGATCATCTAGTCAATCTCTTTGTTCACACAGGACTGTATCCTACATTTCTTTCCCAGTGCTTTATAAAGCTTTCATTTAGAAATCCCAAACAATAAATCTACTACTTCTTTAGGGGTATTTTCACAGCCAAATAGATGAAATTTCCCTCAGTATTCAGCCAAACTTCCCCTCCTTCCCCATTCCCATTAATTTCATATTACTACTCCTTGCATCACCCCACATAATCTCTCCATTCCTTTGGGCTTGCTATAAATAGCAGGAGGCTTTTCAGTAGTTTTTTTTCCTTAGACACACTACAGGTATTCACTTCTCTTGTCTCCCGGGACAGTATTTTCAATCCCCTTCACCACTTTTGTTCTTTGCTCAGCACCTCCCAGCTTGCCTAATTTGTTGTGGCCATTAAAATACCAGTGCATAGAACAGAAGAACTAAGTGGGTTGCATGTATGTACCATGCACGTGTGCTGGCCTGCAGTAACAGCCTTAAAAGACTGAGACACTTCTCTTCATTTAAAATCCTTACAATCACTTGGGAAAGTCATGACTTCCCAGGAAGAAAGAGACTCCAGCCAGGGTCCCCTTGTCATTTAACCCCAGTTTAACATTAAGCATTAACATAGGTAAGCACTTAAGTGTTTGGGAAATACACACACTCTTACATATATATACACGCACACTAACACATACAGAGCAAGCGAGAGAGGTGTATATAAAGAGAGTGTGTGTGTGTATATTTATATATATAAGCACCATAGGCACTGATGTGATCTCTCCAGCTCATTTGCAAGGTCATTGTCCAAGTACCCAAGAAAAGGACTTTCATGTTATTTAAGAAATGTCAAATACTGATGAACTGAAGAACAATTTATTTCCTTTAATTGCAAATAAACATCAATTCTGTCAGAGACAGTGGGGACTGAGAACCAAACAAAACTCCAACCTTTTCCTTTGTCCTGAGCAAAGAAAAAGACCTCAAAAGGGGTGACAAATTTATTACTAATTACACAATTATTTTATTATGTAGTGCCAGTAATAAACCACTTGAAGTACTTTCAGCTAATTCTAGTGTTAAGAAAATAATTGCTTGATTCAAATTATTTTAACTGAATTAATTCTTTACTAGACATTTTTTACTAGTGCTACATAATAAAATAATTGTGTAATTAGCAATGCATTTTTCACTCCTGCCAAGGGTATATATTTTACTCAGGTTAAGCGTAGAAAAAAGAAGCGCTGCTTGTTTGAACAAGGCAGAGGGAGGAGGCGCAGAGAAACTGAGACACACTGGATGCTTTCTGTGCATAGCTCCAAATCTCTTTCAGGTTTACCAGGTGGCATCAGCAGGTCAGGGAATTACTTCTGGGTCTACAATACCTTCAGGATCAGACTGTCAAAGCCATCCAGAAGCATGAACGTTACCGCTATGCGGTTCTGTACTACGTTACCCCTTTTGGGATCCCGCAATACAGCGCGTCATCTTCCTGGATCACCCCAGCAGCCCTAGCTTAGTATTTCATATATGGATTTACACCAGCTGCTGGCTTCAAGGTCAAGGGACCTGCTGCTGCACTAGTTTCAGAACTGGCTGTAAATGCCCCTGTTGTAGAGGATTCCCCCCCCCCCCCACCTCTTTTTTTTTACGGTAACAGCTTCCACTAATAGAGACCAAGTTTTGCCCAAATAAAGAAGAGACAATCCCACTGCCACCACCGAAAGGTCCCCACAGTGCCACACACAGCTCCGGACCACAGAAGGTGCAAAGCTCCAGAGACGAACCAAGGGGAACTGCAGTGGCCACAGGCTACAGAAGGACTCCTGAACTGTCTCTGGCATTAACAGCAGCCTGCTCTTCTGCAGGGTGTTCCCTCCCTGCCGTCTCAACGGTTCCATTTGCCTACACTTCCCACTTCAGCGAGGTGGGACTCTTAAAGAACATACATTTTTAAGAGGTAAAATATAAGTAGAGTTGATGAAGATCATAAAAATACTGCAAAGACAACCCAAGACACCTGCCTGTAGACCCCGTGGCCAATCACCAGAACACACAACCTCCCCGATTAATGTTAATACTGTATTTGAGTGTGAAACTACGAAACATTTGCCATACGGTGACAACTGCCTCTTATTTGCAGTTTTGCTGCATTCTCCACTCTTACTACAGAAAATAGTGCACCAAATTTAACTGCTGCAGGTGGTTAAATGATGCCAGGTCTCGATGCTGGCCACTCAAGCTCTGTGCTCAAGCTGCCTGTGCAGCCCTAGTGCCTTGGTAGGGTGCAGACTTTATGAACTGTTAATGCTGTAACTAACACACTTACTACGTTGAAAACAAAACCCAATCCCATCCATCATCATCCGCACAGCAAAGAACACCACACACATTTTAAGCACAGGCTGTTTGCACAGCTGTTCTTGCAAAGAAGTTGCTTACATTGAGGCTGGAAAAATTAAAATTAAATATTATATTTGTGGGCCAAATTTACTTCCTGCATTAATTTAAACCTCACGTAATAAGCCACGTGCAAGACAGAAATGCTGCAGAGGTCCTCTACGAAGAGCAGTGCTGTTACTCAGCAGGGCAGACAGCGTTTGCAGCCCACTCTCCCATTCTGTGCCTGCCTGCTCAGCTGCAGTGTGCATCAGCGTCTACTACACATAGACATGAAATCTGCTGGAAGCTGTTATCGTTACACCGTATGTGTAAATATTGGCAGTCAGATGCATCAAGCATGCTAGGAAGGCTGCAGACAGCTTTTTGCATTTCCATAGTGTCGGGCAGCGTGCCCTGAACCTCCAAAGCTGGAACGGATCTCATCAGCTTGGCTGGATTATCAGATAGGACCTGAAGGTAAACACCAGGCATATATTGGCTGCAGACACATAATGTCCCTCATAAACCCATTACATACAAGCAATACCGTCATTCAACATCCAGGTAATCAGAGATTTAAAACAGCCTTTTCATTCTGCTGAAATTTTTTTTATTGTTATTTATAACCTGTCCCAGGAAAAAATAATAAGTAAAACATGAAAAACCAACTGCGAGTGACCCTGTAGCACAAGCAGTGCTGCAGTTTAATGTCGCGGGGATTTGCATGCTATCAAACTATTCATGCCGAGTCCAAGACCCTGGTGCTAATTTCCAGTAAATTTCACGCTTGATGTCTCCCCGTTGTGGGTCACTGCCGGTTCGCCTAAATAAACCACTTCCAAATGGCTCCTCCATCTAAATATTCAAGCCAGTTTTTATAATTTAATTTTGCATTATGCTGAATAGCCTTCCGGCCAGATAGAGCTCATTGAGGAAACCACCAATACCATTGTGATATGCCTTTATTTATGTTATTTATTTATTTATTTTACGGCTTGAATTAGACCTCCTAGGCCGACTAGTAAAGAGAGGGTTTCCCCCCCCCCCCTCTTTTTTCCCCCCTCCGCTAATGTCAATTTTCAGCATAGCAAGAGCTGTCTCTAATCTTTTCCTACTCATTACACACAATTTTGGAGTCATTTTACCCACAGTGCAGTCGGCTCCTGGCAGTGTGTTTGTGTGCACTGAGGGGTGGCATAATTGTTTATTTTCCATCCCTGCATAATCCCCAGCCAGCACTGAAACCAAAACTGCAAACACCTCCCCAAGGAACGCAGAGAGTGTCAGGAGAGACCAACGCTTGCTACACGGGCCCCAACAGCAAACAATATGCAGGAAAATGCACGGACCAAGGTGCAAATTGCAATAGGTCTGTTCTTCCCTCCTCTGCGGTGACTCTCTCCTCCTCCTGCTACCAGCTGGGGATATGCAGTACAAATATTAACATCCTCATAGTGCCTTTTCCACCTCGGGCTCCTGGTCCCAGTTCCAAAGCTAACCTCAGTTTCTGAGGAACCCAGCAAAGGGCACTGGCAAAGCCAACAGATCTCACAACGCAGTAAGGCAAAATAATATTGTGACTTTACCGAGCATTCATTAATTCACTACTTCCCTGTAAGTTGTGCGCTAGGGAAAACAAGTCATGAAGGGAGTGCAGCAGCAACACATGGAGCAGAAACCATCCTGAAGGGTAATACGGTTACCCTCCAGGGTAATGAGGAAAGAATTTTGCCATCTTTTGCCATCTTCTGTCTTTGAATCTGCAAACTCAGTGGCACTGCTTTCTGCCCTGTTAATGAGACGGCAGAGCAAGACAGCCTTTGTCGTCCTGCCAGTCTTTCCAGAGCAGGAACTTTTACTGTGTTAAAGCATCTGTAACTTTTCTTCTGTGTTTGTTAAGTGCCACATGCAGGTAAGAGGCCGTAATCTTTTACTTATTTAAATTTTATAGTATCAATCTCACGTTCTTGGCACTTCACAAAATTTAAAGCAGCAATACGTGGTGCAAAAATCTAACTGCTGGTACATTAACTCAGCGGTTTTATAACTGTTCAGTTCCTATGAACATCACTACCACCAAGAGAGCCAACTGGGAGACAGTCGTTGATAGCACAATATTACAGTGGGAAAAATCACCAATGAGACGTGTTTTTACTTGACAGAATATGCTCATACATTTTTGATATGCAATATTGCTGGCTTATCCAGCCCCAATTTTAAGTTGAGGCAGAAGAGTATTAAGTTTTCGGAGCAGAAGGGGTTTCCTGAGATTAGTGTTTAATTAGCTGAAGTTGGCAGCTGTAAATTTTGTTAGCAACTAGACCACTGTTACCATCCAATTACCTGCTCTCGCTGCAGACGATCTGGCCGGTTCCTGTAACTGTACATGAGGGTACATATAAAAATACAACTGCATTGCTTACTCTGAAAAGAACTCGCTACCAAATTTGCACCTATGCAAATTTGTTATTCCTGCTATGTGCCTATTAAGACACGATAGACATGGGGACGAGAGGAATGAAACCTTTCATCACCCCAGCTACTGCAGCGTAGAGTGTCCCTTTCCTCTAGCTGGTTGTGCAACAATCACAGCTGACTTTCAGCAGAGCTGGGCAGGGCGCTGACATGATTTCAGAGGGCTGACATGTCCAAACACTCTGGTAAGCCTAGAAAAGTATCCCCTTTTCAGCATTTCTAAGGGAGGTCACATACTTGCCATGAAAGAGGGGGGCTGCATGCAGACTGCATCAAAGACAGGTGAGGTAGATCCACTCTGCAAGTTCATGGGTACAAGCTGTCACCACAGTTAAGCCAATCCAATAGCTAGTTGCTGCCCAAAGACATGGCCTGTCTCTGCCCCTTGCCACATACTCCCACTGCTGGTCTGTCCCAGAGAACCGCTTCAGGATGCTAAACCAGTAGAGCTAGTGCTGGTGGGTACGCCGCAGCGGGGAACAGCAGCGGTGCCCTGAGCAGTAAAAAACAAGCTCCTCTACAGGACAACGCTAAAAAGGGATCCAAAGTAATGGTTACCTTTCATTCCACCAGAGAAGCCTCTCCAGTTAGCAAAGACCATCAGAGGCAGCCCTTCTCTGTTAAAGTCATTGATAGCCTGCGCAGTTTTAAAGGCAGAGTCAGGGAACCACACCTGACCAGCCTGCTGGATTATCTGTTGGGAATAAAAAAGCTCATTAAGCCTTGAAACGTTTACATTAACATAAGAGTTAGCACAAAAATACAGAAATAGATGCAACGAGAGCTGCAATGTGGAACCAGCAACGAGGAATACAGCACATGAAGTGCTTACATTCTGTTTGCCCACAGAAAAATTGGGACAATCCGTCTGTGAACAATATCAGCAGGAATGTTCCCACTGATTTATCTAGAAAGAGGCATAGAGATGGTACAGAAAGCCAGGTACTACGACTCCTGTAAGCCGGTGAAGAAGAAGAAGAGAGAGAAAAGGATATGCAAAGGAGAAAACCCAAAAGAGATGATGAAGGGCCAGAGCTGTGAAATCAGGAAGGAGAAAAGCAAAATGTCAGAGCAGAAAGAGCATGAAACACTATGGTCACAGCAAGAGAACTGGGAAATGACTTTTGCTTGCCCAGTCTCCCAGGCCCTAGTCCTTGCATCTCACCTAAGTCACAAGAGAGGCAGGACTGCTGGGGAATGGGTCTCCTGTATGAATGGCCAATACAACTGACCATTCACTCCTCCCAGCAACTGCCACATGTTAGCACCCCAGCAAGGAATGGCTATACATCTTGTCCCACAATTGGCACAAAAAAAAAAAAAACAAACCCCAAACCAAAACACCCCAAACATCAGAACAAATGCTCTTTCCACAGAGACATTTGCAGAGGACAAACAAGCAACCGAGCACACGTTCAGCCTACCTTGGCCTCAGAGTCCAGGTTTGCAGGATCAGCAGGGATGCTGAGCTCCACCGTTCTCGTTTCTACGGCAACTACTCCTACAGGTATTCCTCCCAGCCTGGTAGCATGCGAGACAAATCAAAATTCATATTTCTATTGTTACACAAATAGAAATTTTTTCCAATTTGCATCAAAATGCTCAAGAGAGACAAATAATGGAGGCAAACGACGGAAGACGGATTCTGGCCTTTCTGAAGAGTTTAGACATGTGGCTGGAGAATTTCAGAGTAGAATTTACAGTTCTCAAAGCAAAATCTAGTTCTAAAAATTAGCACTAAAAATTAAATAAACCAAAGCCCAAATTTTGAACGATATAGCTACATCTCCACCAGCCTTCACAAGCCACCACACAGATTTTGATACTGAGACTCTTGACCACAAAAAATAAACACTAAGACCCAAGGCTTCCCAATGCCCGTTTTCACAAGCACTGTCAGCTGATTAAATACACCCGCAGGCTGCATGTCTAAGCAATGCTGATGTCTCCGCCACCCTAAACCTCCACTGCTTACAAAAACTCCCTCTCCCAAGAGGTTAGGGTGAATGTTGCATAAAGGTTTGGGTTTGTCATCTACCTCCTTTCCCAGACCCGCTGCTGCAGGATGACTGCAAGGGTGGGAAGGGTGCAGGGACAGAGGATGGGCAGGGAGCGTAGGCACCAGGGAGGATGCTCGGCTCTGCTTTCCAGCATGTAACCACTCCTTTACACAAAAGGCATCTTGCTTGTGAAGACAACCGCTAACTCCCAGGACGGGAGTCCCAGCAGAGCCTCCACTGCCTCCTCAGCCACCTCAAGCTGGATGACATGCGCTGCAGGCAGAAAAAGCGACAAGGCCTATGTGCACTAGGGGGTTGAAAATATTCCCATTCACTATGATTAAGAGTCTGCCTAGAAACCCGTAATTGCAGAAGCCGTCTTAAATCGGTAACTTATAACTTCTATATTAGGGCCCATGTGACCTAATAAAGAACATCTTTATCCAAGTATTACAGTTATTTATTGAACTTGAAAACAGCTCAAAACAACTTCTGTTTTCCATTATACTTCATATAAATTTTATCAGGCTAGCACATGAAGATGCTACATCTTGTTTTATAGTGTGTCCCTGGACAAGTTGCCATAGAATAATAAAAGACAATTTACAGCCAACAGCACACATATTCCAAACATACATACAAAAAGATGAGTTTTGGCAGCACTTACAGTAACAATCCCAGAAGAATACATTCGTATTTGTTTTTTCAAAACGCCACTGCTTTTGAAAGAAGTCAGTTTCATTTGTATTATATATACCTGTATGTGAGAGTCCGGGGCAACTTGGAATTTGTCAGAAGAAAATGCAAGTGAGGCTGAGCATGGGCCTGGACAGAGACCTTCTAGCTTTGCCAAATCATTGATTTCCCACCCCGCTCCCTGACCCCCAGTATACTGCTTAACCTTTTTAGCCTTCAAATAATTTTAAGCCTTTAAATAATTACAGAATGTTGTGAGATAAAACTTTAGAGTGTCATGGATGGCAGATAAAAACACCGAAGTGTATCAAAAGGTCACAGGACATCCCAAGGTTACGTGCTACAATTAGGAGCGGTGTCAGCAGGTATTTTCGGCTCCTCTCAACAATGTATAAAGATCAGACAACATTCTGAGTGGAAAGGACCTTCAGGGGTAATAGCACTCAGACCCCTGGGACCAGCAGTAGTCAGAGACATGAAGCTCCAAGAAGGCCGAGCCGAGCTGCACCTGCACACGAATGCCCCCTTCGCTCAGCAGCAGCTCGCCTCTAGCTGGGCTTGCGCAGCCCACACACTGCCAGGGTGCTCTGTCTTGAGCTCAGACTCCTCCTCCTGCCCTGATATGGTATCTGAGGAAATGGGTATGTTTCACTGTATCACATTCTGCACTAGGATAGTCCAAAGGCAGTTTCAAACCCAGTAAATACCCCTGAAAGTCGTCAGAAGAGAGCAACAGAGGGACATTTTGCTGAGCATGGTCTCGTGTCTGGAAGCCTCCTTCAGTTACTATGCAGCATTTCATTAACATATTAACAGAGCTCCTGATGGCTGTTTTAGAGATGCCCAGAACAGGCACAACCCCCAAGACGTTGCACCTGAGCTCTAGTGAATGCCATAAGCGTTGCTATTTACGACCTCTCATTAGAACTCTGTAGAGCTGTGGCTCTAGAGTCTAAAAGAGAAATGGGAGTTCCTGGTGCCAAATATTCTGGGCCACGTGTGTTATCAACATCATGGAGATAAGAAGCAGCATTGATTCATGGCTAATATCGGCTGGGAGCCTAGTCGGCCATCCCAGTTGCACTGTGCTTTTCAGGAACAGTGGTGCCTCTCCCTGTCTCCCACTGAATGCTCTGGTAATCAGACACAGCATCGCCAGGGATATCCTGGTGCTGTGCTCAGCCCTTGGGTCACCGGTCTGGTGTGGCTAGAGGCTGACGGAGTCAGACCCCAGGGGTGGCCACAGATTTCCAGAAGATTGTAAGCATTATCAGGTGATTTGGATCTGGATTGTTGGCACTGCGATAGTGGCAGCACGGGAGGGGAAAGATCTGTAAATAAAAGATTTTTCTTTGATGCAGACTTCTGGTAGGAAGTGAGGCACTCTGAACGCCCATCATGCACAGGCACGACCGTATCTCATTAAATGTAACACCCAAAGCCTCCAGGATCCCATTCAGGCACTTCAGGGTTTTTTTTTCCTCTCCTCCTTGTTAACAAAAATAAAAACCAAGCTGACAATTAACCAAAACCACTGACATCAATTAGGAGATGGGAGTCTGCTGGAGGCAAGAGTATGAAGTTCTGCCTTGAGAGGAGAGCTGGCTGTAGTCTGAGGAATGAGGAATGGCAAAGGATAAACATGCTGCATTTGGACAGCCCGAGCACTTGTAGTGGAAGCTCAAGGGAGATAAATGTACTCTTTCAAAATGACTTTATTATGAGAGGAAGTAGACAATCAGATCACGAAACTCACAGTGCCATTTTGGAGGGGGCAAAAAAACTAGAGAAACTAGAAAAGAGGTGATTGAGTGGGTTTTGAGCCCAGATGTGATTTGCATTCTGTCAAAATGCAGGATCGTATCTCCAGGCTTCCGCTTCAGGCCAGCACTGAGAGTTCACGGACCTGCAGCACCAGGAATGACCCGGGCTGCAAATATTTTCAAGGCAGAGATCTAAATCTTGAGGCAACGGGGAACATTTTAGAATCCTGCACAGGCGCCACTTCACAGCAAGGTAAGGGGAAGTGACGCCCTTGGGGAGGAGGTGAGTGCCACGGTCCTCTGGAACTACGCATCTCTGCATCATGAAAAGCAACTACGATCAGGTGTGGCGGGTGCTGGTTTGGAAAAATGCTGCAAGTTATTCCACGCAAACCTCAACGTGAACTCCATGCAGAGTTTCTTACAATTTGCTGTAGTTTTAGCTGAACTTTTCTTGCAAGTCAAATAAGATTGCAAAACAAACTGCATAATGTACCTTCAACGTAAAGTCAGAGCTGCAGGAAGGCCTCACTGTGCTACCATGTACCTAGCAAAGGATATATTGTCTGCCATAATTTTTAACAATATCTCTTTTTGTCTTTTGTGCACGTTAAAGCTGTCACCTCCAAGCAAAGCAGGAGAAACGATCAGACCATGCTTCATTCGTGTGGTAAAGAAGTATCCTATTCAAGTAATGACTTATTTTTACTTATAGTCATCAGCTTTCAAAGGAGGTTCTAGAAAAACGCAAAGCATAACGACAACTTGATTTCTACAGATGTCTAAAATGCCTCTTAGCATTTACCTTGCTCTACCAACCACAACTGTCTGTGCCCAGGGCTGCATGATCTCCACGAATGAGCCATTGTCGAAGAAACCACTTAGCCACTGTCCTTTTTGACCTAAAGGGAAGGGAAAAAAAAAGGAAATATCAGAGGAGGGAGGGAGGGAAAAAAAGAAGAGAAAATATAAAAGGGGCAACTGAAACTTGCTTTAAAATGCCAACTGAAGAACTTAGCACTGTCTATTTATTTATTTTTAAATAGATTGTAATACAAGGGAACATTAGACAGCTGAGCATTTGTCTGCCTTCAGCCATCATGTCTTATTTCATTTGCTAGTCTGCATAAAGACAGTCATTTATCAGCAAAAGCATCATTTATTGTTAAACGATGGGGTTCAGATAGCAGAGGGACTTCGCACGCTTTTAAATAAATAACTGTTTTTTTCAAGACTTTACAAACATTTGTCAAAAGGCGGTGAAGTCATTAAAGATGTTTTTCAAAATGCCTATTTCTACTTTAAAACTTATCTTGTATTTTAAAGGAAAGATTAGGCAGAATCAAGAGAAAAAAGGAATGCTAAAGGAATTCAGGAACTATATATAAAAATGTCTATGATATATTAAAACTAGACCACATATCTGAGCATGTTCCATACATTCTTTCAGAAAAACTGAAGCGAAGTACTCTGATACCAAAAACCTACTTGCTCCACAGAAGACACCAGTTCTTCCTGAACTAGAGCATGCTTCAAGAGTCACCATCCCGGATCAGACCATTTGCTCTCAGACCTATTCTCTTGCCCAAAGAAGGCAGAAACTTCCTAATGCCTGAGAGAAATCAAACTGTTCCCGAAGAGCACATTACCAAGATGACTGTGCAGTTCTAAGAGGAATAAACTTTTCCTGACCCTGGCAGACAATCAGCTTCTTATCCTGAGGTATGAGGGCTCGATTACCCTGATCATGCTAACTATGAACTAGTATTATTTGTCCTTTATAAAGCCAGTGCAGTATCAGACTTGGGGTTCCTCCTGCATCACAAACTCCAATATATTGACACCTCTCCGTCCCCACGTGCAACAACAGATCTGTACACTAACAATCCACATACATTCCATCAAATAAAATTCCCGGGATGACGATTACCCCTACGGGAAGCCGGGTGGCAGCTTATGGTGTATTTCTCTACATTCCACATGTGTGTCTGAAGTGGACACAAAAGACACTATGAATGAGTTAAGTCTCATGCTGAACTGTGCGGTGGCATGGCACTATTTCCACTCTCCAGACAGGAAAATGTGGCAGGAAGGTTTTCCAATATTTCAGCTTGGACCCTACTCCAGTGAATGGGTAAGGGCATGACAAAGAGCCTTCATTTGGGCTGAGTGGTGAGGCTGGAGTGGGGAGTGACAAGTACGATCTGCAGACAGCTCTCTTTCTGCAGTCCTCCAGCCTGTATAAGCTGTATATCCCAAAGTCAAGGCACTGGGATACGCCACCCCCCCAGAAATCGCAACTCTCTGGGGACACCTGCTTTCCACCGGGACTTTGTGAAACTCCACAAAAAAATAAAAATGAAACCCCCAAATCCCTGCCAGCTTTACCCCTTGGCACACAGCTTCTGAGGAATGCTTTAATCTGAACAAGCACCTCTGCTTCTGCAAACCCAAGTCCAAAACCAATTAAAAGTGGAGATCCAAGCAAGCTAACCTCTGCTGACTTAAACAGGATGGAGAGTGTTTTATCAAAACCAAACTTGTAATTACTGTGTTCTACATTCCTTGCCTCTGTGGCCCCACTGTAAAATGTGACCATCCATTTCAAAATTATCTCTTTATCGTGAGCCCAAAGCTGATCGTTTAGATTCTGGCCTCGTGTCGGGCGTCAGTTTGAAGAATATCACGGCAATATCTCCTCTAATAAATGGCTTTAACTTTTCACCTAGGAGATATCTGCTTTAACTTATCACAGGGAATCATCTGCTTTCCTTAACGCTTCCACTAAATTAAAATCTGAAGTCACTCGATTTGGAAGCCAGCGTTAGCTGCACTCAGACAGCTGGATGAATTACTTGAGAGATGATGAAAAAATATTATCCAAAACCAGAAAACTTAGTTTATCACAAATCTCATTTTAGCCCCCCAAACTCATTAATAACAACAGGCATAATGGTTACCCAGTTTGCAGGGTACAGAGGCTGCGCAACCCCAGAAGCATGCATGGGGGTTCAGCGGTTTGCAGCATTTCTGATACAATTATTCTCCAAGATCTGCAGGAATACTGTGATTCCTTTAGCATATAGACCCTATCTACATGGACCTTCCTCTGAACCATAAAAAAAAGAAAATCTGTAAAAGTAACTAATAATTTTAAGTGTCCTCAAGCACTCAGAATTTACATTATATTTTTATATATTATATTCAAATTGTTTAGAACCAACTACTTTATAAACTCTGAAATATATTTGGATTGCAAACATAAAGCCTTGGCAAACAGTCTTGAAACAAGATGCATTATTGCACACCCTACCCACCAAAGAGCTACCTACTTGGATTTGGGCGCCCAGCCAGCAACCAGCGAGGATCATAAGGAGTCTTCGTAGGAACAAAGTCTATCGTTCTGTCTATAGGATCCTTGACTTTGAGAATGGGAACAGGGCTGTATACACTCTAAAGGTAAAAGAAAAATATTGAAGGAAGTAGTTCTCCTGAATGGCTCTGCACCAAACACCAGCTCTAAAGGACTTGGTTGGAATCCTCTTTCCCCCACACCACACACACCTTCGACTGATGGGATTCCAGAGACTCAACAAGAGCCCAAAGAAACTTCCAAGGTGCTCTACACACTCTCTCAAACCCTCCTTTGGCATCATATGGCATACATTGTACTTCATTTGCTCTTGAACTTCAGGCATAGCCAGCATTAGTGAGAGGTTGCCATTTAATTTTTGAAAGGTGACCAGGCCACCTGACTCATTCCATGCACTCTTTCCTGAAGGAAGGTGACCTGCATATTCTTCTTGTTGCTGCCTTCCTGGCTGCAGAGCAGCTTACACATATACATCAACTCCTACAAATTACTGCCTCAGAGGAGAACTTTGAGAGTCTTTTCAGTAAGAGACAATCCACTGCTTACAGAAAACCCTGCGGCCCAGAGTACTGAGGGCAGCACACCAGGGGAGTGACGTGAAAGTACCCAAGGCAGCGCCCGGCTGCCCCGCACCGCAGCTCCTGCAGCACTTTGAGACAAAAAATACTTTGTGTACTTCAATACCATAATGCTTAGCAGCCTTGATTATGAGCCTACACCATTTTGCTAGGCATCATACAAACGCAGAAAGAAAGCACAGATGCAGGGGCCCCCCCACCCCCCAAAACCCTGTGAACAAAGCGACTAGGTAATGGCACCTTGCACACCTGCAGGGCCAGGAATTACCTTGGGCATGTAGGAAAGCCACTGCAGAATAGTGTAGACTCCTTCAAAATCATCACAGACAGTGCTGTGCGTCACTCCGTTGTTGTGCATTATCTGGATCCCGCCCAGCTGGTTGTTGGAGGTATAAACTTCCCGTCCAAGCACCTTTTGAAAGAAAAGCAGGAAAACCATCAGAGGATGGGATGTGGCAAGGAGGTGTTGACTAAGGAGATACATACAAGCCCGTCCCTGCAGCAAGTCATGATCACTTCAACATCAAAGGATGGAGCAAACCACTTGCAAGAGACCTTCCCAAGCCCTGAGTGCAGGTAAGATCTATGACAGTGATCCCCAAAGGGAATGACACATGTGGGGAAACCGAGCCAGGGGGCAGTTATATGACTTGCCCTTCCCCAAGCAGCAATGGAGCTGACACGTGACCAAGTGTCCTGGGCGCTGACCCAAGCTCAGCTCACTAACTCAAAATTGCTCCAACTAAGATGACTGGGAGGGTAGACTCATTTAAACCTTTAACTGGGGATAAAAAACCAACCCCGTGCATGAAGATGGGTACAGCAAAGACAAAGCCCCACCAGCTCCTTAGAGAGACTGGAAAGAATAAGACTCTGACTGCTGGGCTTCCAATTCTGTTGCACGGCTCCATCTCTAATCTCAGCCCAGGCACCGCAGCTCTTTTCTCATTCTCCTGCTGTCTCTTTCCATTTGCCCTCTCACTGACTGATACACTGATCTCTCGGTCACTCGGCTTTCTGCTCCACTGAGTCCATATTACTAATAACACCTCTGCCACGGCCAGTTTACCTCATGAAGGCAGGAGCACATCATTACAAAATAAACTCATAACTTTGACATTCTAGCAAATACATGCCGTTTGTTATTTTTATGGGTTGAGTCTTTCTAACAGACAGAGGGCATTACATACCTGCTTCATTTAGATCTTAAAAACCCTCCTCAAACACAGACAAACAACCTGCCCTCCCCCACCAAACAACCAGCACAGCTTGTTTTAGGAAGAAGGGCTACCCCAAGAGAGAGGCAGCCCGGAGCCCAAGGCAACCCAGTCTTTACGGAAGGGATGCTTCGGTCTGACTTAACTGCCATCCCGACATCCAACAACGAGCGCTCCACCTGTAGTACAGAGGAACTCCACATTTCTCAGGATTTGACCTATTGGGCTGAAAGTAAGAACATGCTAAAGGGGTAGGAAAACAGAAAATTTTGATCTGGTTATAAAACTACCCCGGACCAATTAGCTTTTTTCCTGCACAACACCAGTTAATCACAGCTGAGGCCAGGGAGCCACTGTGCCCATCTAAAGCACTGCCTAACTGGCAAGGCACGATGCTATCCTTTGCCAACACCAAATTTATTTTCCTTTGGAAGAAAAAAGGCCCGGTGGTCTGGCATTTCACAAAACTCAGCGTTTTACAAGCACTGGACGATCCTCACAAAACTCCCTGAGAGATAGATGTCAGTTGAGGTTTATGTACAGAAGAAAATGAGGCACAGAAGTTATGCAACTAGCTCAGAAATTTAGAAGTCAATGTAAGCATTGTGGTTTTACACAGAGATGTTCCCTTCTGAGCTCAAACACTTTCATCTTCCTCTAACAAAATCAGTGCCATGAAAAGGCATGGTAGAAAAGATAGCAGCATAGATTTAGGTTCAAGTAGAAGAAAAGCACAGGCCTCCAGATGCCAGGCACAAGCCTAGCTAAATGCTTTCCACAGAGGAAAATAAAAATAAAGAGGATTTAAACTCCCCATCTACGAACTAATGCAAACGTATGTACATGCAAAATGGGCCTCTGCTGCTGCTTATCTAGAGACACTGTAGACAGCTCAGGTTTACCACTGCTGACAGGCAATGAAAACAGTCTAATATACCGCCTGCTCTCGCCTTTAAATCCCTTTTTGCAGATCAAGATAAATATGCAGTTCCTT
Organism: Phalacrocorax carbo; assembly: GCF_963921805.1. Classification (NCBI taxonomy): domain Eukaryota; kingdom Metazoa; phylum Chordata; class Aves; order Suliformes; family Phalacrocoracidae; genus Phalacrocorax; species Phalacrocorax carbo. The sequence goes on from NC_087529.1 coordinate 5,488,864, forward strand.
TTCCCGAGTGCTCCAGACATTTCAGTGAAGTGGCAGAGCATTGTGAGGGGCTGTGCAAATGAAATCCCTCTGTAATACTGAGCGAGCGTAGTATTTACTTGTCAGTGTTTGTCAGCAGAGGCAACGTAGTCCCAAGCTGCATTTAAAAGTTGTACCAATGAGTGCTCGCTGCCTTCATTTGTATGACATATATGTCCACCCATGTGCACTTGCACCTGTGCTGAGTGCAGCAGGAGGGACATGTAATATGGGCACATGCAAGCTCTCGATCAGACCCTGAATTAAGCACAGTCCAAATGCAAAGCAAGCTACTCCACTCCCCAGTGGAGAATCCGTGCTGCCAAGGGGTTAGAGAGGCTGTCTTCCAGGGCTACTGCTAGGCTGGGTGCTGGTCCCCTAACCTGCTTCTGCACGTGTGCTCTTCGCTCTTCTCAGGAACGATGAGAGATCCTGCCAACTTGTTTCACACATGCAGCTGCAGACTGAATTGGGTGCCAGAGGTTAAAAGGCACTGAAGGGCTAGCCAGCTTATAGACAATGATCATTGGGCTTGAGAAAAAAATGAATGCAATAGCTCATCCATTCAGCTCTGCTAACCACCTCATCTCTGACCTCAGAGGACTACATTTTTAAGGGCTGACAAGTAATTCAATCTCCAATTAACAATCTTAAATGGTGCAATGCATATTGCTGTATAAATGTTTCTGCGAGAAAATATCCAAGGGTGAAAGAAAATACATCTGCTGGAGAAGTCCAAAACTGACGCTTCTGCAATTAAAGGATCCAGATTTTCCTCAATAAGACACATGGTCAGCAGATGCATGAGTGGATTTAGAAATGTTGCTAAATCAGTTAGACAGGTAATGCTAGAAAAAAAACTCATGGGAGAAAAGATTGCACAGGATTAAACCCTGTATCCGGTATGACCAGGATCTGTCAAAATTGTAAACTTCAAACCCTGAGAGTTCGGGTCTGCCAGGGAGGTACACTGAGTCACATAAAGTAGGAGGTGAAGAAGTAAAAGAAGCATTAGCCCAAGGCTTATAGAAGGCATCTGTCTAATAACCAAGCACGTGCGTGGAAGGGTTAAGTTTGCAAAGCAGGCCCTTCCTAGCAGAAAGGTTACTAGCACTCAAGGGAACAGTCAAAGATGCAGCTACCAGTCAGCTGCCATAGACCAGGGATCAGGAAAGGTCCAGCAAGAGGAGTGAGAAAGAACAGGTTCCAGGATTTTAAAGCTGAGATACACAATACACATATACCTGAATATTGGCAATATTTGACCCCTGATCTCGTGCTTAACCTGATGGCAAAAAACAGACAACAAAGAGCAGCCATGAACAACAAAGCACCAGACAGTAAGCTTCTGGCACCAAAAAATTTGCTTTAAATTAAAATTCTTTCCACCCAATCAAAGCTCGGAAACCCAGAAACCATGTTTCTGTCCACCTGGAGTTCGACATGCCGCCAGTCAATGGAAGCTGCTGTGGCTGACTGGCCCCACACAGAGATCCCAAACTTGCCCTTTCTGAAGTCTCTGGTGAGGACCCCTCACTTCTGTTATTACTCCGTCCCTGCACATTATGCCAGTGCCTTTGCATTTTGGACATAATTTCCTTTTCCAATTCAGCAGCAGCTGGTCTGACATTTCCGAGCGAGGTGCAGCAAGTGCTGCCTCCCTCCGCTGGAAGGTGTTTGCAAACAGATCTGCTTTCCTTTATACCAGCAGTCTTTCCCCTGCCACCCCTTCAAGCACTAGCACTAACCATACCCAATAAAGCGGGACTGCCACCACCTACTCCTTGTGTATTTGATGCCAAATCGTCTCCCGGTCGCTAGGGACCCAGGTTGGATTCATCTGAGCCACTCAGCCTCCCCCTTCCTTTGCTCCTGAAGACAAACCTTTCAAGTGTGCAGAAAGCAGTGCATTTAACAGGGTACATGGGACAAAATGCTTCCTCTGTGTCCCCATCTCAGCAAAAGGATGAGGACATCAGTGAAGTGGTCAGAAGGCAATGCTAGTTGTAGAACTGCACGTGTTAAAGCTCAGCCCATGACTGCAAGAACACACGCCATCTCCACATAATGCAACCTTTGATACCACGTGCTTACAAAATACACAGGCAGTATTGTCAACACTTACTTCATTTGGTCCTCCAAAAGCCACTCGCCCTACCGTAATGGGAAACCGCATTTCTTTTTACTTCAGAGGATCTTTTGGAAAGTACAAAGGAGAGCCAGGATTCTAGCAGCCTTTTCAGCCTTTAAAAGACCGTCCTCAACAGGTTTATAGGCATGTCATATGCATATTAATCATTTTCTAGCACTCAAACCCGTGATGACCAGCTGCTTTCTCTGTGCTCCTTTTCAGAAACTGAGCTGCTAGTTAGTTGAGACACTCACTGCAAAGCTGGTTTGGCTGCAAACTTGATTGGCTCATATGTTTCATCAAAGATGAAAGATCTGAAAAAATGACAGCAGAGGGCTTGAATGGGAATCATTATGTAACATAAGTGCTGTTATTATTCAGAGCATATCATGTGTTTATATCGAATATAAGTGCCAGATTTTTATCCAAATAATTTCAATAATTGCAATTCCCATCCCACAATTTATATTATCTGCCAGAAACCTGAAGCAGAAAAGGCACATGCACATACTATAAATAGCCTATTTTTCATAAACAGGCAGAAATAATCAGAATGAATGTCTCATCAGAAAACACAATGTAGGAACTTAAAACCTGACTGCTATTATGTGCAGTCAAGCCTCAACAGATCTTACAGTGTTCATTTCTATCACTCAGCTCTTCCCCCACACATATCATGTCATTAGAGGGTAAAATAGCAGCAACGCCGAACAGGAGAACCAAGCTGAGGTAGGATGCCAGCAAGAGCCGTGCTCCCGAACAGACCCGCTCCCGCGTCTTTAGCCTATTCGCATGGCGGGGCGAGCGCAGACACCTCCTCTCTGCCTGGAGACGGACTGCACTTCTTGCATTTCTAATCTATGAATGTGTGCAGTTCCTGCACTTTTAATTTACGAGCGTTCGGTGGGGGACCCTTCTGACTTGGGAACATATTGGCTCGGTCTAATGCTTGGAGATTATTAAAGTCAGAGCTATACTCCACTATCAAGTCTACAGATCTTTTATTTAGAAGATATGGTGCTCTAAATGCACAAAGAGCTCCCTGTCACCTTCACATTAAAGCCCCTAGTGCCTGGTAAATGGAATTATATAGCTGTCATCTCCTTTCCCCAAAGTTTTAAGAGTACAATGGGCTCATTTTTTCACACTCCATCCCAGCTTCAGAACTAAGAGACCTACTTTGTATTGATTTAAAGTCTCAGAAATAAATAAACCTGCTTCACCAATGTGATTCACAAGAAATTCATGATACACTATTGCATGATATATTTCAAGCTGTGGCTCCAGCTCTTTTTTTCCTTTGGTGAGTGATGGGGGAGGTGGGAGGTAGGGGGAGGTGGGGGGGAAGCTGACAGCCTGATGGTTATTGGGGATGGCTACTGACTGCAAATCCAGAAGCAGGTCTTGCTGGTGGAGTCTTTTTCTTGCTTTAATTTGGCGATATCAGAAGGGGAAGGGGAAAAAGCAATTGCACTTCACCTCGCAGGCACCAGGGGAAGGTGCATCCAGATGGACGCTGCAACTGCAGCTGGCATTTCTACACCACCTTCTGCCTGAAGATCCCAAAGCACCTTACCAATACAAAGGGAGCAGGGCTCCACAGCTGATCAGTACAGAAGAGGCATTCTCTCTGTTTGCAGATGGCAGCATGAAATGTTATTGGGAGGAAACAGTTTTTCCATCTTGCAATAATTGATGAGGATTTTTAAAATTTTCTAGATTGCAACAGAAAAATATTGCAATCTTGAGATCTGAACAAATATCAGACAGGGTCAAGATGTTTGCTTTTGACTTCTGAAATATTTGTTGTAGGTATTAGAAATAAAAATTAATTTGGAAAGAAAAGCTGGGGGAGGGGGAAGAACTTTTCATTTGGCAAAAAAACTCCAAAAGAGAAATTCATCAAAACTGATACTTTTTCCTGAAGAGCTCCAGTTTCAGTGAACTGGCATTTTCAAATGAAAAATGCCCTGTCAAAAATTTCTTGCCTAGCTCTCCTTACACAGTGTAGGGAGACTGCATGTTTTGCTCAAGGTCACTCCATCAGTCAGTGGTAAATCAAAAGGACTCAATATATTTTGCAAACTAAAATTACAGCCCCCTATTCTACATGGTGCAAACACTCATAAATCCCATCCACCCATAAAGCCCTAAGAACAATATTAACGATTGTCTCCATGATACTTAAAGATCTTGTTTTGGTCATTCCCTTGGTCACCTTCTGGACCCCAACAGAACCGTCTTCTTCAGAGACCATCCAAGGGGACAGATTGCAGTGCAGGTACCTCTGTCACCAGGAGAGTGAAACTTCGTTCACTTCACAGTGTGGGTTTAGATTGGATCATGAGGGAAGTGGCAATTCTGCAGTGCCATTCCTAGACTTGCCACTCAACCGTCCAGAATGGTAGATAATTTCTCTGCAATTCACTGCAGAAAAGACCCACAGGCAGGTCACCCTGATTTCCTCCCAGGGACACCCCAAGAGAGGGGAGGTCAGGACCAGTTATTATGGGACATGTTCAAAAAGCACCTTCTTCCACTCAGCTCGGGTGGAATGTCAGGTACCAGAGTTAACACTCCAGTAATAAGATACTCTGCAGGATCACCAGGACCTGGGATACAATCCTGGTCACATGAAACATATATAGGGTTTAGAATACATGAGAGTGTGCCTGGAGGGTACGGGAAGAGATTTAGATAAGCAGAATACAGGCCACTATGCTAAATTCCTCTTGAGCAGAAATAAATACACACACAGCCCCCACAGCACCGGCACCGTCCACACAGATAAACTGATCAAGATCCATATTAAAAATGATAGAAGGAGGAAGGAAAAAAAAAAGTCAACAGAAATCTATTAGACTTTCTTCCCTAAGCAAACATAAAGGGACTGATAATGCAATGCCTGGAACGTAAATTGTCTCTAATGGGAGCAATACACAAATATCACCACTTAAAGGAAGGCAATTAAAAATAAAATGCAGAAATGGAGGGTGGTGTTTGTTTATTTGCACTCATCTGAAGTCTAGGCATCCATCCTGCTTAATTCCTCTACACAGAGCAAAGACCATTGTGCTACCAAGACTGCCACCAACCAGACACTCCCAGTAACTAACACCCCTCACCGGCATTAAAAGAAATTAATTCTGCTCTCTTCCTCTTGCCAAATATTGCTAAACTGAGACTGACTCCTACAAGAGCTCTACTCTGATCTTGGTTCTCAAACCAGTGGCTTTGTTGGGGTGTGAGTGACAATCACCTACACCAGGGAGACCTCCAACAGCACCAAAGTCCTGCATCGGTTCTAAGGCAGCTGAAGGAACCAACATCCTGCCATGAAGCCACCCGAAACCATCCTTGCTCTCACCACATCATCTGCCGCAACCACCCAAGGCACAGCAGAGCGGCCCCTCCTGCTTCCCCCACCGCTGGAGCCAAGAGCGGGGTAACCTTGGTGAGATCCACGAGAGGAACCGACTGACAGTTAATGCTGTTGAAGTGTCAATTTCTGTTTGACATTTCCTAGACCCTCTTTGATTAGCATTCTCAAACACCCTGCGCCCATACGTATCTTCCTAATAGTCTTGCTGTGCCACTACAGAAAGATTCATATCATGCATTAATAATTATAATGCTTCTTTGAATGACAGGGATGGCACTTGCTGTTCTAACTCACATGATTGCTCTCACATGATTGCTTTGATGTAATCCCAAGACTGGAGTCTTCTTGAGCAGATACTGAGCTATCCCTGCCTTGAATCTCAAAAAAAGAGCTTTCCACATTCTGTATTTTACAGTAAAACCCCCAAACAGCATCAGGCTCACAGAGCTTTTATTTATTTTACCAGATTGTGAAAATGAAGGGTAAATATTACTGCTTGCAATACTGAAGACTGATCACTCACACAACACAGACTGACAGACTGCATAAGCTTGTATTCCTCACACCAAAGCTCCTCCAGTGAGCCTCAGACCTGACCCAGCAGCCTCTCATGTGGGCACAGCACCCCTGAGCAGCTCTGCCTGTTCCTCCCAAGCCCTGACCTGTTGTCTTACCCTGTTATTCCAGTCCCACGGCACCCAACCAATTTTGCAGCTTCCCTCAGCAGAGACCTGCAAACACCAGGTCAGTGCCAGGCTGCTTTAGCACAGACACCAAATGACATCCCAACAAGCAGGCAGGGTACGTCCACGTGTCAGTCAGAAGACACCGAAGAGCAGAAAGCATCAGAGAGCCATGTTGGCTGAAGTGCTTCAAAATAAACTACTCTCACTGAGTAACTTACATCTGAGGATAACCACCATCCGAGTGAGCCGGTTTCAAGCTAGCTCACATACACGCTGCTCCTTTGCCTGCCGTGCGGATGCTCCCACAGTTCAGCTGCAATCCTACCCCAGATCTACACCAACGAAACCATAAACCTCCTCAAAAGCAGCCACGCTGATCTCAGTTCTGGCTTTGACAGTCAGTACAATTCAGGACTGAATTTAAAATACAAGGATATTCTCTTCTGGCCCCATGCAAAGGGGTTGTTGGGGTGTTGGGTTTTAAATGCAGATTGTCAAAACGATCCTTGCAGCAATTATGGTCTGTTGTATCAACAAGTCCTCAGGGACCCATCCACAGTCACGTGATTGACACATACGCTACGCTATCTTGACACAGTATGGCACCTATCATGTTAACGTCTTTACCATGCACAAGCGGTGTCTGCATTAATGAAAGATGTACTCAGGAAAGGTCATTGGACATTTGCTGGTACTAGGCTTAGAAGTTTCTCAGATATTTACATATTGCATTAGCAAGCCATCAAGTTCCCACTAATCAGTTCAACTCACAAACTCTTAAAGCTGTTCTTCAAAAATGTTTTCTCCCACTAAAAACCACCCATTTGCAGTGCCAGAAATAGTGCATTACTAATCTGGTAAATTAGTTCCTGAGCTCTTTCAGGTCTAGAATAGGTTATACAAGCAGACAGATTGTTTAAATTAATATCATCTTGAAGACAAAAACTTCCACAGAAAGAAATTCTGAGGATGAGGTTACCTACCACGCCAAAGCACCACTGCTGGCAGGTACTTTCCATCTGGTGAGCTCAAAACACACTGTAAACACAAATGAGCTAAGGTTCCAAGACCAAGCTGTCAGCAGGTAACTGCCATTACACCCATTCTGATCAAGACACGTCAGACCACAAGCAGGCAGGCAGTTGGGTGCAGACTGGGAAATAAAGCCCAGAGTTCTGGTTTCGAACTATGCTTTGAACATTTCATATTTTAGTGGTTTCTGACTCTTCACCTTCACTGCCTCTTTCCCCACATGGACTTACACTCCCGGGAGGTGGTATTTGTCAAGCTCACGCTTGGCACACTTGGATGTTCTTGACAAACCACGCCAACAGCATGGTGCCATGGGGCCCCAGGGATGAGCACACTGGAGGGCAGGCTGAGAGCCTGATGCATCATTTGGGCAGGTCAAGCCTGGAGAGCCTGGGGGAAAATAAAGCTAAACCGGAGGGAGAGGAATCAGAACAGTCTGTCGGTTAGATTCTTCCCTTCCCCTCCAGAAGTGATGACCACTTTACGTGTCCTACTGTCAAGTGCCGTGCATGGGACAGTTCTTCATCATCACTCAGAAAATGAACTGTTTGCGATACCAGGTTGAACATCTATATAACGAACTGAGGTGCGTCGAGCTAGTAGCGGTTCCTGAAAATCTCTGCTAAATCTGGCTTCTCTTAGAGAAAGCCTAAAACGTGTATCTGTAGAGAAAATGTGATTGAAAGCCACTATTTTTTTACATTAATAAAACATTCTCAAAGACAGGATTTCTTTTAAACACAAAAGTCAAGGAGGGGCAAACATTAAAAATAAGTCAGCCACAGATTTGGGAACATCCTTGTGAGGACTGCAATGAAATGTAGTCCTGGAAGCTTGAACCATATAAGCAATGCATAAATTGGGAGTGCTGGGCTCTTCAGTCTTACTTCTATTAAAAAGAGAACTAATGGAAATTAACCTGTTAGTGCATGGCGGCAGCACGTCACCTATCTCATATGAAATCACACCATGTTTAGCTTATGACGAGGAAAGGGAGTTGAGGGAGGTGGAGGAAGGTATGGGGGTGGGAAAAGGGGGAGGCAGGGAAAGTTAAAAAAAAAAATAAAAATCTCTGCCTCAGCAAAAGTTTTCATTAAAATTTTAGACAAATGATCTCTGTGTCCTTCTCCCATGCTGCCTGGGGCTCCATGCTATTTCTATGCAAATAACAACCTCGTGGTTTATATCTTATTATTTCCACCGGAGCTGCGGCGACATGACCCGAGACGTGTGTGAGGTAGACAGCGAAAGAGAGAGAGGGAGAGAAAGAGAGGGAGAGGGAGGGAGAGAGATGGAGTGGCTGCTCGCTGAAGTGTGAAAAAATATTGTCAGGAGTGAGCGGCAAGAACAAAAAAAAAATTGCAGGGATAACGTGTTTATTTCAGCCCCTCTCCCCATGTGAACCAGCACCTTTTAAAATTCATTGGGCATCAGGCGATCATGCACAATCCATCTGCTTTCACTTTATCATTTGCATTTCATGCCTCCTGGCTTTTGATGTGCTGATACTTTGATGCAGTCAGGAGACGCGCATTATCATTATTTCAATTTTCAGGGGGGTCAGCGGGCTCAGCACAGGCGCGCGCACACACTCACAGGAGAGGAATGAAATGTCATTTCCACCTCTCCACCCCCTGCTGAAATGCAATGGTGAAGACAAAAGGGGTACAGATGAAATGCAGCCCTGGTGCCCCACACGCAGAGCACTGTTCCCACCACAGAGCATCACACCTTTTCCCCAGGTCTTTCCCGTGCCCGTCGGTCTGGACTATAAACAAAGACAGCTTAATCAGGAGCAGAGGGGAACCTTGTACAGCTCTTGTGCAGTTTCTCGTCACCCCTGACAGGCAATGGGGCTGAGAGAATCCTTAAACCTGCCTGATATCAGGTGTCTTACAGTGATATGCCTCTCTACTTACAAAGCAGTGACACGGACGCAGTGAACAGCCAGCACGTGATTAGTCACCCTCCAGAACCAAACATTAGCTTCAGCTAAAAATGATATCGACCTTGAGCTCATCATCTAAGTTATAGGTTACAGTCTGGTTTTGGCAGCTGGACCTTTCCCCCTACACCTAAACCCTCAGGCTGGTTTTACATAATGATAATGAACAAGACCAGCAACAGATCTGATGGCACATAATGTTTGTTACAGTCCCCCTCTGCTCCCCCTGTAAATTAAAAAGAATCCGCTATTTCATGGGGGGGTGTGTGGGTGGATACATAAATAAATAAATAAATCAAACAACTTTCCAGAAAAAACCTCACTGCTCTCTGAAAGCCTAATTGTCTCCATTGCTGCAGAAACATTTTTGCACTGCACATTCTCTTCTTGCAGAGAGAAGACATTTTGAAGAAGGTGTGTATGCAGACACAAGACTACGTGTAACCTTTGTACAGCATCCTCTATGAAGGCACTAAAAGTCAGCAATGGAAAAAATCATCCCAAATCTCTGACACCTAACTGGGAAAAGCTAAAGGAGTATTTGCACGCAACTGTGTTAGAAAACATTCAGTTCCAACTGTCATGCAAGGCAGCAGTCTCCATTTATTTATTTTTGTTTCAGACATGATCCTCAAGACCCTGCCAGCTGGACTGGTGACCTTCTAATTCCCACAAAGTAAAGCACTGACTTTGCTGCACACCATCTTTGCTTTCTCCCCATCTACTCTAAGGGAACAAGAAGCAGCAAGGCTCACACGCTCCACAGAGAAAAATTACACCAGGTTTCCACCACGAGACTCTTCTGAAGTCTTATTCCTGCGAATGAACAAGGACACATCATATATCGTGTCCAGATCCTCTGCATTCCTACAAGGGAAGACTTTGCTCAGTTGGCCCCTGGCCAACAGTGACCTGACTTCTAGCCAAAAGAAAATTCAAACTGTCCATCTAAATTCAAGGGACGAGTATTTAATAGTTTACAGAGGATAAGTCTGAAGTAGACCCTGCCTCCACGGCAAGATGATGCAAATGCATTAGCATTCACCATTTGCTTCACACCCTCCTTAAACTCTCAGCTGGGCTGAGCTTGGTCATTTCAGCACTGGATATAATTTCAGTACTTCAGACACACTTCTGGGACACAATTATAGCTGGATCCATTCAAGAAACTCTGTCCAGAACTGCAGGGACTGGAAAATGAAGATCATATGAACTAGCAAGACACATCACACAACATCCAGGAGTGAGTGGGGATTCCCAGCCTCCCACTATTCATGGACAGGTAAACCTATTGTTAGGTCTGGGCTTAGCTGTCTTAGTGGGAAAGCTCGATAGGATGCAGTAGGTTCCTCCTTTGCCTGACCTTTAGGCAGGCAGAGGTTCAGTGCCTACATAAAAATGTATGCCTTTCCAAGAGAGCAGGGAGGAGAGAAAAGGACTCATGGGATTATTCGGCCCACTGAAATTCTTGGGATGGGTTAAGTCACCCCCAGAAAGCATCTCCTTCTGCCTACACCTGCTGACAGATGTCAGGTGCTTAATGTAGACTAAATCCTTAACCTTTAAGTGCCAAAAATTCAGTGAGATTACTCTAGCCCTATAAAAACAAACATTCACTCCACGGATAGAGAGTGCGGTTAAACCTGGGAAGAAGAGAGAAGAGGAGGACTACACAGACTGGCCCCGCCACCTGGGAAACTCTGCATGGCCCCGATCCCCAACAAATGACAGCTGGAACCAGGCAACTTACTCCACTTCAGCAAGCACTAAACTGACTCAATTTCTTTTTAAAGGATGGATCTTCAAATGTCTCTTTTCCTTCCATTGATGCAGGTGTGTGTGATGTGTGTAAGAGATCTAACTGAGGGTGCTGCATCCTAGAGTTGATAGGATCAATGCTTCATTTTCTGCAGAGCCCCCTTTATTCAGGGGAATAATTCAACGAGAGACTATTTTCCCTTTATCTCCCATTGTCAGGCAGGCACTCCTTGAAACGCAGCTTGCAATGAAGCACAACCACCCCAGGTGCTAGAGAGTGCCTGAGAACAAAGCTGCACAATGGGGAAGGGCACTTGTGCCCGCACAATCCTAACTCCCACGTAAACAAAGCCCTCAGTGAGAGGGACAAGAGCAGAGTCAGCTGTGAGCTGTGTCTGCTACAGACAAGGAGCTGGAGGCTGTGATATTAATAGGCTCAGGGCAGCAAGGGAGAAAAACCACCTCTGGTGGGGAAAAAGACAGAAGAGGCACTTTAGTAGTGAAAGCAGTAAGTTTTCTTATAGCCCAAGTTATTCCTCCCTGCCCCCACAGCTGAGATTTCCAGCAGGTCTGACCCCTTGAAAATCACCATCCACACACTCTTTCTCAGGCTTCAGTGCTCCCCCAGGATGGCTGAGAGCTCAGGGCGATTCTGGCCAACATATTTTGAAACACGGTCTTCCAGACACTGGAAACAGCCCTGTTTCCCCTATGTGTGTTTCCCATTTTTCACCTGTACACAGTGGGTGGGAGAAGATGCTGCCCAGTCGGTGGGCTTCCCACTTCTGTCATTCAGTCACTGCACACAACCTATGTTAAAATTAAAAGCTGCTTCTCCTTCCTCCCCTTCACCTGGTTCATGCTCAAGCCCTTAAATCTGCAGCTCTGCCTACGTCCCCTGCCAATCTCCAACCAAGATGCCTGGAATAGTACCTCTGGCTGTCAATACGATGTTCTTGTCAAGAAACACAGGTGCCTGAAAGGACTGCTTTCTGACCAGAGAGAAAACAAAAAAGAAAAAGACTGCAAAGGCATGAAAGGCTCACAGCTGCTGCCCTGTGTCAGTTCTCCTCCATGATCAGGAGAAGCCTGAGAAGGGAGAGAGTAACACGGACCAAGTGCAATGAAGGTATAGTGGTGGCAGCTCCCCGAGTCTCTGGCAGAACTCACAGAAACACCAGCTCCATTCACACAGCTCTGAATACTGAAATGCAAAGACTTACTTTGTTGAGGGCTCCACAGCCAGTCAGGATTATATGAGAGTTCTCAACCTGGATAGTCCTCTGACCTAGCCGAACAAGGTATGCCCCAATTCCAATTGCCCGACATGTAACCTTAAGAAAAAAAAAAAAAAGAAAAAGAAAAATCACATTGATTTCTGTCTTACCACACAGCCAAAACCTATTGATTCAAACATCTAGATAAAACTAGGCATGTTTATATTGCAAGGCTATAAAATCTACTCTCACTGCAAAACTCCAGAATCTATTGTTTTGTAAAACACAGTATCTGAACATACGTGTATTTTATTCAAAAAAAGAGAAGCAGTAACTTACAGACTGAGCAAACACAAAGCCAAATGACTCTTTTTTAGAAGTGTTTGAAATTTAATCTGAAAGGGACCCAGCCCTGTAATGGTGCCAGTAGTGTTGCTCAAAGCCTACAGGAGCCAATTTACATCAAGCAAAAGTCTGATCCTAGATGTATCTTCTGGATATTATTGCAGGATTTTTAGCTGAAACAGACAATGCAGTTTGAAGAATAGAAAGCAGTGGGGGATTACCAAGTTGATGGTGATAATACTCTCATAGGCTAAAGATGATTCTCCAGCAATCATGCCAGACCCTCTGAGGTTCTCTATTCCAAGTCCGTCTTCCTTTCCGATAATATCTGTTATCTTATACCTGAGGGAGACAAATACAGCCTTTGAGTCACAAGGTCCAGTGATTTGCTGAATCAGTTTGCTACGAAGAAAATGAAAAGTGACTAAATATCATTAAGGCTCCAAAGAGTAATGTGCATAAAACCCAGCCAGGGCCTGTACACGGGCTCATTCTGCAGCCTTGCTGAACACCACGGAATAGTCCTACATGTGAGCAGCCAAAGCAGCACTGCAAAGAGGAAATGCCAAGGGAGAGGAATGCCCGTGAAAAGTGTTCTTCTGTCATTCCCACAGGACGTGAGGAGCAGGCTGATTATAGGAAAAAAGGCAAGAAAGGAAGAGAATGCAGCAAAAGGAAAAAGAAATAGAACAAGAAATTATAATGAGGCTCTTACCTTTTCTTTACTATCTTCTTTCACAACTTCCTTCCCCAGCATGGTCCCTTCTTACTCAGCGCTCTCAGACTGGCTTCTATCTTTTCCACTAGGCCCTTGCTAAGCAAAGTACTTGAGCATGGGCTTAAGTGCTTCACTGAAGAGAGCCACTAGCTTCCCCACCACACATGCAGGCACACACACATCCCGACACCATCCTTTCGTTCTTTCAGAGCTTGCCAGTATGCAAACTAGGCTTTTTTCTTCTTCCTAAGCACATTCTCTTCCCTCTGCCCAGGAGCACCACTACAGTGGCAGTCTAGCTCTGAAAGCTTCTTTGCTCCTCATTTTCAGATGTGCTACCTTTGGGATGTAGCTGGGAAGATGCAGACACCTAGACTAGACGTGTGTGGAAAACCATAGGCTAAAAGGCAGTTTAGAGCAACCACTGCAGCTCAACCCTTCAAAATGCATGGGGGGCTTAGCCTTCACTCAAGAATTCTTTTATCCTTTCTACAGAATCTAGCAGAAAATTAATTTTTGAGTTGTAGACTGCAAGTCTTTGGGCAAGAATCAGTGTCCTGGTCATTCAGTGTTTACCACTGCAGGACTCTCAGTCATGACTTGGGCCCTTAGGCAGCAGGAGTAAACACAGCACTACCTCAAACAAGGCATGTCATGATACAACTTCTAACTGTCTCGGTCCATGCTCTGACACACACGGCTATGGCTTTCTACATACCTGGATCCTAAAGAATGTCCCAGCTGAAGACAAGGACGTGACATGCATCACTTTGTATACCCAAGGATGAACAGAAAGCTTTTCTTTCTGATCTCTCTGTGCTTACCTGGACTCTCCATTGTCCTCCACATGTTCACAGTGAACTGAGTTCAGGGCACTGACTTTCTTATAGTCTTGAGGAGTCAGGTACAAGTATTTGTATCCCTGCAGGGAAAACCAGTTAAATCATCTCATTCCCACCTGCAGTCCCTTCCCAATCCCCAGTAACCCCTTCCAAAAAGAAAGTTTCAAGGGAACAGAATTTAATTCCAGATAGCAATAAGAACATCCTCTCTTAAGATTGGAGCTCCAGATGAGGGCAGTGAAAGCTAGGGATGTTCTCAACATTTAGCACCAACTCATTCTGAATGCCAACCCTGCTGCCTGGAAGATCCAATACATAGAAGGACTTTGGACCTAACAGTCTGGCAAATATTTACCCTCACCTCTATTAAAAAAGGCAGTGTGAAAATAAGATTCTTTTGTGAGCTATTACAGAGTTTCACCTCTGGTTCCTGTGCCTTCTTACTTTGTACGGGTCATCTGGGTCTTCCCAAGCTACATGGAACATGTGCCGAATCTCCTCAGCCAAACCAATCCTGGCTCCACTATTGGCAGCCACATAGATACGGGGAATGCCATGTGTTCGAGCAAGCTCTGAAGCCCTCAGGAACAGCATGTCCTCTTGAGGCCCAAAAGAACCTATTCGGTATGTAATGTCATTGCCAATGACAATGATATCACGGCCTTCTGGATACTCGGGGGTCTTCAGAGTCATCTTCCAGGCCACCATCCCAATCTGCAGTCAAGGAGCAGAAAACAACAAAAACTAAATGTATATCTTCAAGATGTGAAAGAAAGGAATCGCGCAGGGGCCATTTTTCTTACATGTGTTGCACTTCGTCTATTTTCTTTGGGAACTCCAGTAACAGCAGCTCTGATACGCACTGCCAGCGTAGAGCACAGCTGCAGGACTTGATCCTTTCCACACTCAGTGGAGCACATCCTCCATTGCTCCCTCCCCACCCATGTCACTAATACTAGCCCTCCCTCTCCCCATTCAGGGATTTGTCACAGGTCCAAAACACATTCGGCAAACGCTCCTCTCGCAGGGTGCTGTGTTTATTCCGTGTGCTCGAGCTCACGGCGTGAGGATGGATGTACTGCTGTACAGGACTCCTGATCATCTGCTTAGGCTACCCAGATATCACCCCAAAACCTCGTCACCCTGGTTCTCTCTCACCCTGACCTCATTTTAATAATCCTTTCATTTCATAACTACCTCCATTTTTTTTTATTGTCCTTCCTTTCATTTCTTTGGCTCTTCCCTTTTTCCTTCCCAAATATCGCAGCAGTTTCTTTCCAAACCTGCCTGGATAAATAATGCTTTTTGCTGCATATTTTTCTTTTTAAAATCACCGGATGATCTCTTCTGGCCCATCTTACGGAGATAGGCAACATCTGTACCCTGCATCTCCCATCTCTCAGCTGCCGCGTATCACTGCACTGGGGAGTTGGCCATCCTGGAATGCCATTAACAGATGGAAATAGCAGCGTCCCTTGAAAGCCACATGCATCACCCAGTCTCCGCTTGCCCAAGGATCATAAGCTCTGAGTACACATTCCTCAAGCCAATTGCACATCCTCTGCAATCAGGAGGGTTGAAACTCTCATTGTGGAGACTCTGAATTCTGAACATGATGAACTAAAGCGGGAGGGGGAGAGGGGAGAAGCAGCAGATAGATACGTGCCATTTAATCCAAATCAAAATGGCACAATACACAGTTGAGATCCAATCAGCATCTGCAATAAGATATGCCATAATAGGCTCATTAAAAAAAATAAAAAGACAGAGGAATTAATCAAAGGGTCATTGGAAGTAAAGCAGGCAGCAATCCAAAAATATTACAATTGGCTACTGGCAGATCCTTCCCTTACTCCTCCCCTTTTGAGAGCTGAGATTGCAAGTTAACAGAATGATGGTGTTTCAGTTCACCTTCTCCTTGGTCTGTTTCATTCACTGCTATTTTGACTGATACATTGTAAGGGATTAATTTGTCTGCCTCTGAATATTTGCAGATTTACAGTTACATCTCAGCATCCAAGTGCAGTGTTTGGAAGAGGAAGATACTGCAGCAGTTTCAAAGACAGGAGCATAAATCCCTAAAAGTCAGTGGGATGCTTTGCTAAAATACCAGTATTACTGCAAAATTAAAGGGGAAAGTTGTAATGCCGTAAAACAAGTGGATGCAGCTGTTGGTCAGGCACACAGACGAAAGGTGTGTGCAAAGAGGCCAGAGGTCCCACAGACAACCAGTCCAGAGTGCAGAAGAGCAACCTAATTCATGCCAAACAAACCTACACAGCCAGAGGGCTTCCTTGGACTTCTGCTCTTCTGCTGCTGGGCTTTCATAGCAGAAAAAGGAAGAATAAAGGTGAAGAAAAGAACAGTGAGCTTTGTCCTTCTGACCTGACTGTTGCAGGAAGATAGATGCCAGGGGCTGGATATTACGTCTCTGTTCTAACTCAGCTGTGGGCAAGGGGCAATTAGAAACGGCAGGTTAAAAACCTCTGCAAATCCAAAGTTAAAGGCTTCAAGATTAGCCTCTAAGAAATAAGGGACACCTGTCCATACCCCGTCACCTGCTGAAGCTCCGTTCTTTACCATATCTTACAGGCTTTATTTTTTTTCCTGCCATAATTTAAATCCTTAAGTGGGCACTTACCAGATCTTTCTGATACCACCTCAGAAAACAGCTTTAGTTATTGATAGAAACCCACAGGAAGAGGGGGTAATATTCTCTTTAAAACTGCACCATAAACTTCTTCCAAAATAGCACAGAAGTAACACCAATTTACAGGTTTTTGCCTAAGTAGCCGTTTCCTTACAGCTACACTGCTCCCATCAGCCAGGACCACACCAGGAAGCTTCAAGCACCACCAGATGAGCACAGGCCACATGAGCAACAGAAGAAATGCTCTGGCTTTGTATTTGCTAAATACTTGTCACTGCAATGAACTGCAAGATATAAACACATAAACAAGGTCAGAAACCTACACAATGTCCACAGCACACTGAAAGTAAAATCCTAGCACCCTCAGCTCGCACGTGAGGCAGATGAATTAACACTTGCTCCGGGGCTTAGGGACTAGTGACCGAGCTCAGTAAGTATCCAGGACTGGTCCCACAGTCTGTCTCACCTATTAAGGTTTAAGAGATTTTCCTCATTTTCATCAGCTTGATGATTTTTGACAGTACAGAAAACAGGCAAATTAAAAGCAATTCCTATTTAGAAACTTCAGATTGTAACAGGAGTCTTGGAATAGTTCCCTACGCGAGATCACAAATCCGCTACGTAAATAAAATCCCATTTTGTTAATGCTCACTAGTAGAATAGGAAAAACTATCTAGCCAGGGCACAGTAAGCACAAACTCTTGAAAATAGTTTATAGCTGACAAATATGGAACAACCATAGGCAGTTTAAGAAAAGAAAAATGAAAGTGCACCACTTTATTAACTTGTGTGTCTTTTTGCTTCCCCAATACATAGCGTCTTTTGTGCCATTTATCCAGTAATAAAAATCACAGGTCACAAATAAGGATTTTTTTGCTATAAACAATGTAGATTCCATTTAAATTTATGGGTAGTGGAGGGTAGCTTTCCATTTCAGGGGAGAAAAAAAAAAAGAGATTTTGAAGTTAACAGCAGCATGCCAAAAAAATGAGAGTTCACAGGTTAATTAGACAGGCTGAACTAATCACCTAAGAGCACTGTCAGAACAATAATGGGTGATGGTAAGAGGTAGTGGCTTCAAAACGGGCTCTTTTTAAGAGCCAGCACAGTTTGGAAGTGCTTCTCATGCTGCAGCTCTATTCCCAGCACACTCAGGAATGAAGAAGAGAAGGAGGAAAAAATAAAAGCAGGAACCGTCTTATTTAACTGTTTTTATGTTGGCAAAATGATTTGTGCCACAGTATTTCCATAAGAAGTGGAACCATTATTCTCCTGTAGGAACACATTTGGTTTGAAAAGTATCACTGGACAGAACGTGAAAATCAAACCAGATGAATTATTCACAACCTCCGATCAGAAGTGATCATTATTTCTGATGTTCCAAACTGTGATTAGGATTCAGTGCTCAGATGTCATTTGTTCCCTGAATAGCACCAGCAATGCAGAATTGCATGACACATATATATTATACACAAGTTTTATATATATAATTTTATACACACCTTCTCCCACTAGAGCTTTGGCTTAATGTAACCATTAACAGATAGTAAAAACATGATATTAACTAACGTTCGTTTTCATGGTGCTCATAAATGCCATTAGTTTGACACACAGTGTCAACACTAATCATGGCCTAAAATTAACACCAAAATTGACTTCAACATTAATTGCGCTATCGATGTGAACAGTAATACACACACTGATGCAGTTACAAATTGACTGCTAGTGGCAGCCGGAGCTGTTGACAACAGGCACCAAGGGGAATGGGGCAGAAACCGATCCCAGTCTCCCTCCGGAAAGCACAACAGACTCCGAACGAAGGGACGCCAACGCAAACGGCAGCTGGTGCTCAAGCAGAGGGAGCTTTTAAGCCTCTTTCTAGCAAGATCTGTGATTCCTGGAGAAGCATAGCTGACAGAAAATCTGACGTAAACGAGAACAGCTTATTATTTGACAGCATCTATGCTTGAGCCATGCCAATTGTCCTGGTTTATTCTATTTCTCTCACAAGGATGATGCTTAAGCCTTTATGCCATGTTTCATTTTATTTATTTATCTCCAAATTTGGAAACCTGAATGTGGGTCTTGAAATCTCTAAGTAGGACAACTGAACTTACAGAACCCTGACAACAATTCTACCTTGTTCCCATTCTGTTGCATCTGTACTATATGTAAGTTTTATATGTAAAATATATATAAAACATGAATACATTTGTATATCAGTGTTTATTACATACAAAAGTTATAATAAGAAAGGAAATGGAACAGTTGTAGCGGTGTGGTATGTGAGCTCTAGAAATGCCGAAGCTGAACATTAATGAAAGCACATTTCTCCCCCGCTGTGCATACATGTTCTGACATTGTTAAATCAAAGAGCACGTGCTTTATTCCCACTTCACAACCTCTGCCTTTTCTGGAGGTAAACCAGTGTCCACTGGCCCCAGGATGCTGAATGACTCCGCTGCACAGCCGTGGACAAGGTGTGTTTTATAAAGGGAACAGACATCCCCTGAAATTTTACTTGATGCAGATGTGGCAATTTGGGCATTTCATCATTTGAATCTGATGCTCAGGACTTCAGATCTAAAGGAGAGATACTCTGCACTTACACTGTGACCAAAAGGTGTAAAATTTTTATCTTCAGCACGAACCAGCTCCCAGAAAAAGGGCACGATGCACGTGGCTTGCTACAGGCATTCAGACTTAATGCCTTGACAAGGATGGAGTGCCAAAACCCAGGATTCCTTCATTCTCTTCTTGGCTCTGAAAAAGGTGTCATTTAGCGATCAAAGCAGTGGTTGCAGGCAGCACAGCCAGGCACACGTTGGCATGGTTCTTCTGAACAGCACGCGGCCAAATGGATGAGAGATGGGAAGAAACGGTTCCAGGATGAGCAAAGGGTTGCTCAGTAAAAGGCATCGTGCAGTAAAGTGGGCTGAAGGAGCTGTGAATTCGTACTGTCTTGGTTTCTTGCACTATACCAAAGGGCACTTGGATGGCAAGCCAAGAAGCAAACCAGCAAAAGGCTGGCTGATGCTCAGGGAAAGCGGATGGACACAGAGCACCAAAAGAAAAGCTCAAAAAACCCCATTAAAGACAGTGTGAAGGTAGTTTTTACTGCACACAATCTGAGTTGCAAGGTATGAAGCTTGCACAGTGTCTCTTGGGGATAGCAAAAGGCATAATGCTGAACCCAAACCAAATTCTCTATCAAATTCAAATTCCTGTTGCAAGCCCACAAAATCAACGCTGCCAGCTTTTTCACCAAAACAAAAGCATTTTTGATGAAGCCTTCCAAACTAAATAATAAATGGCTTTCCCCCAGGCAGAGTGTAAGGCTTGAAAACTTCAGCTGAAAGAGTTTGCATCTGGTGAAGTTACAGACAGATAAAGATATATTACAGAGAGCAACAGATAACCTTTATTAAGAGCTTTCTTGTAGGCAAGAACTTTCTTGTCTGCAGTATCGTATTATCCATATAAATGTGTTCAAACATATATATAAAAATACAGAATAAAACTCTGCGCCACCACTTATATCTCGGATCTAGAAATGCTTTTATTCGATGACTTAAAAACTCTTCAAGAAATTTTGAGGTCTAGTTGCTCTTTGAATAAGACACGATTTGGGCAATCACTGCTTTCAGTGTCCTCAGAAAGCCTCACCTCTGATGTGTAGGGTTACTTCCTGCCCAACATTTTAACGTTTGTAAAGTGTTAACAAATATCACAAACACTTATTAGAGGTGTGATTTAAATGTAAACATTTGGATAAAAGTCTGAATTACAAGAAAGGTAACAAAATTAAAATTCTGTACTTGTTTGACAGTATTATGAAATTCAGCAGTCATATCTGGTTATATAAAACTAAAAAAAAAAACCAACAAATTTACTTATAACCTCCCAAAAATTCATCTTTTAACTAATTATGATAAATCCTAAGTCAAAGGTACATGTTAGAGGCTCATAACCTCTGGATCTGTAAGGAAAGCCTTTTCAAACCTTGAGCTTCTAGTATTGCTACAGCATACACGTACCTTTTCAAAAATCAGGCCATGGGAGATACTGCATCTACAATACTGTGTGAAACAGCACATTGAACATACTGATCTGCATTACTGTTAGCCCTGCAAACCAGCCAAGGTATTACAGAGTATTCCTGCTTAACTGTGCCACCACTGTTCAGCAGGAGATGCTCCACATGCACTGTGACATGCATCCATCCCAACTCAGCTGGCTTCAAAAGAACGCCCACACCAGCCCCATCCTTCCATGCACACACCTGCTACTCTTAAAGTTACATTAAATGATCCAGGCATAAAAGTGAGGAAAAAAAAAATCCGCTTTCAGTGATGCTAGGGGGACCCTCTTTTAATTTGTATTATATTCCACTTGTCACAAGACATTCAACCTTTTACTAAAAATAACACTTTCCTGTCCATGACAAAAACGTGCTCTGTCCTGATCCCTGCCCCCGCGTCTCCCCGTGATCTCCCAGCACCTCACTGATAGGGGCTAAAATTATTCTGCCAAAGGAGGATCACCTTCTGAAATTGCACCACGAGTATTTCAGATGAGGAGACAAACCCTTGCTGTGCAGCACAAATAGTCGTCCAGCTTCCCTGTTATTTAAACCCATTCCTACTGCCAGAAGAGCCTCAGGTCAGGACAGTTCCCAAAACCCTTCAAGAAGAAGGGTAGGAAAACCCAAAGAGAAGCAACTATTTTTGCAGTAATCTCTGGGAAAAACAGTGGTGGGGCTGGGACGGGGATGGGGGGGAGAAGATGCACGGGTCTTTTCCTTCGCCTTCATGTTAATTCACAGACCTTGCCATCAACCATTCTCTGCTTTCTCTCAAGTACTCACCATCCACCGTAAGTAGCCCAGCGGATGTTTTAATACCCTGTGCCTGTCATAAAACGCAGGAACATGGGGTGACAAAGCAGAACATGCAGTTCAACTATTAAGCTTTGCTTGTATAAAATTCATTAGCTACACCTTTCAGCCCCAGGCAATCCAGGGAGCTGCCGAAGCACAGTTTCAGCAGCCCTCTGCCCACCGCTGCCCTGACTTTCACCTGGCCAAACCTTCCCACATTCACAAGAAAGGGTGCCTGCCAATGCTCCAGCCCACAGCTCCGATTACGGATAATTTCTGATCCTCATGCTACTGAGAAGGAAAAACTGTGACATCTAGTGCCAATAGGGAAAATGACACATTTTACATGGACACTACATGTGACTGAGATGAAGGGTAATGTGGGGTGCTGCTGCAGGCACTCCTTACACTCACTTTCTCCTCATCCTTGAAGATTAGTTGGGTCTTATCAGGGGATGGTGCAGTCCTGGTGCCAGAGGATCACGGTAAATTGTAGTCAAAAAACATAAAGTGCTATAGAAAAACATCAGAATGGCCAGCTCAAGAGTGACAAGTAATATATTGAGTTCTCCAACTGGCTTAGGGAATTACATTTTCACACTAAGATTTCAGTTAATATGCTAATCTTTGGAACAAAGCCACCTTCAATGGGCATTTGAAGAGGGTTTCAGTACGTTACAGGTGGTGTCTTCAGCAGAGCTACTGCAACCAACACATTTTTAAATACTGTGCAAGTTGCCATATACTTCTGAATTCTAGCCCTGTTCACTTGTCTGTGTTCACACGATTTCTGACTCTTTCAGAGGTTTCCCCATTTTAGCACAGCCTCGTAACTACAGAGCAACATCAGAGATGTTGTTTAAATGACAGGCAGGACAGCGTCGAGCTGCAAGGGCAAAAGGCTCCGAGAAGACAGCCATCAGCTCCTTTTACACTGTCAAACAGGGTGAGGTGCTGCATCCTTTCACACACATCCCTCCCAATATTAGCATAAAAAGTCCCAATCACACACCACTACACCACATGCCCAATCCAACAGAGATCTTAACCACGTACACCAAAGTTTGTGCCACTAAAAAAAAAAAAAAGGCTTCCATTTATTAAAAAAAAATAATTAGCAGAAGTGTTACAAGTCTTGTGTTATAATCTAGATAAGCATCCACGCTGTGGTATGAACTTAAAATTTTCTTCTTAATGATATTTTAGAGTAAAATGTCTAAGATGACAAACTAATACAAGTGGATTTTTTTTCCTCCCACCTATATAAACTCTGTACATTTCAATAGTCTGTCATCTATTTTAACAGTCAGACTGGAGTCAGGCTGAGCATCCACCTCTGCGGCTTAGTTCTTGATATGCTCACAGACAAATTATACCCCATTTGTCTAAAAGTCTACTCAGTCTTTACTCAGGAGCATTAGAAGGGAGTTATTGACTGGTGTTTGATTCTTTTGATTGATAGAATAGAGTCTTCATCAGCTCCCTTCTGTACCTGCTGGCTCTGAAAATTATTTACAAACTGTTCACAACTTTTTAGTGTGTCACATTCAGTCCTGTCAAGGGTGTTGGCTTACTGAAATCCTATGGTAGCAGGCAGAGCTTATCAGAACAGTCTCACCTGTGAGCAGAGGTGTCAAAGCAGCCAGACTAGTAATAGAGGAAACACACACACAATAAAAAAAAAAAAAAAACCAAAAAACCCAAGAAAAAATAGTAACTAGAGACCAGGACACAGTTCACAAGCTTAATACGAAGGATCCAGAACAGAAACCACCCAGCAGAAAGCTCCAGGCAACACACAGGATTCTGTCTGCGGTCCAAAGAAGCAGCAGATGCGCTTCAGGAAGAACTCTGGCTGCACTGAGTGGACAAGAGGTTGGAAAAAGGCCCTGCATTAGCGATGTCTTCAGTGCCCCAAGAGCAGGCGGCAGGGCCAGCAGCGCTGTAAGCTCCCCCGCGTGGCCACGCCAAGACACAGGATCCTCTGCTCAGAAGGAGCAAGCACCGTCTAGGAATAAATAGCAAGTTGTATTTTCATGGTTCATTAAGTCCTTGGCTTCTTTGTTGAGACTACTAGCAAAGAGATAATTACTGGCAAATGAGGTGGTGGGCCACGTGAAGTGGTCCCAGACTAAGCGGAGAAAAACCTCTTCTATTGTGAAAGTTCTTGAGAATTCCCGTTTCACAGGTTTTCAGCAAAACATAGACAGGTTAGCCAGGTCAGCCCAGCACGCTGCTTGCAAACTCTGAGAGGACAGGAGAAACTCAGCTTTGAGCTCCTGCTCTGCCCCGTATTGCAGCAGGAATTGCAACTTTGGGTGTTGACATCCAGCTGAACACACCGATCAGAAATCTCCTACATTTTATGCCGGTTTCTCAATTTTGCCTGCTAGCTAAAAAAATGAGGGTGCTTGGCCCAGCTGAATGCTGTAAAAGGAAGAGTGTCTTGACCTCTTTTCACGCAGAGAAAACGTCAGTGTTCATACTGTGCAGCACAGCCCCAACAGAACAGCTGATACCACGACAGCAAGGCACTCACTTGCAACGGGGGGAAGAGCTGTGTTTGAGTCTCTGATCTAAAACAAGTAGAACAGTAACAGGAATCTAAATGCACTGAACAGCAGCTATATTTACCACAGTCAGAAGTTTTCAACACAAATTTCCTCTTTAGTTAAAAACACATGATGTACAATCTGTCAAAAGACACTGGATTCAGAACGTCAGCAACTTTCACTGAGAAGAAAAAAAAACATCACATTTACTTGGGAGGTTCCTACCAAGCACTCCTGCCTGTCAGTTCGTTGGGTTCTAACTGGAAAGAGCTCACACTTCGGGACCTCTGGGGCACAGACTCCATTGGCACTGACCATCAAAGGTTATTAACCAAAACTGGGGGAATGCTGTATAATATAATACCCAGCACTTATTTAGCAAGTACAAATTCAAAGACTCTTAAAACATATTTGTCTAAATTATCCTCATAACACCCCAAAGCAGTCCCATCTTACTAGGATATGAACAAACCGAAGCAGGGAAAAGTTTGACTAAGGCTACCACGTAAGACACTGCAAAGTTTGGGAACCTCGACTTCCCCCTCTGTACTCATTTCTTTAGGGATCATCTATCCTGTAACATAATTTTTAGTGTATATGGGCTTCTGGCATTTTGAAGTCAAATACATCCACCTGAGGTCAAAGTTCTTCTTTAAGAAATGCAGACAAGTTTAGAGAGCCAAGGAAATGTGCCATATTCTGAGAATGGTTCACCGTTGTAGCATATGGAACAAGTGCAGAACCGATTAATATTTTCTCCTGCTCCTTGTGGCATGTCTCCTCTTCCTATGCAATACTACCACAGCTACTGCCACATAGATGGATTACCCCAAGGATCTTTGCTTCCTGGCAGATAAGATGCTGTATTTCTCTGCCCAGATGCTATGCAGACTGATTCTCAAAAAAGCAGAATGGATCCACTTACAGCCTTAACAAAGAAAAGGCTTATGCTCTGAATTTATCTAGCATCCTGTGCCTTCCTTCTCCACCCCTGCAGCCATCTTCTTTGGAAGGGGAAACTGGAGCGCACGTTTGTGAAAATTTGTTTCTTCAGCTGAACAGAATTAAACCGTAAAAGCCTGAAGTCCGCTCATCCAGATAAAGAAAGTGCAGCACGGAGGAATGAATCTGTTCGGCAGCTTGTCGCCTCCTGAATGTCACCTGTCCTTCAGACTGCTGCTGGAACCTCTTCCTCAGATTGTCCGCTCTCACCTGTGAATGGGTGCTATTGTGTGCAGTGGCTATTGGTAACAGAATTCAATACCAAAGCCTCAAACCTCATTCCAGCTGCACATGGTCCTACAGCGACTCGCCCAGCTGCAGACAGGCCGGGCTGGCAGTTTAGCACTCCCAGCTGTGAGCTGCACACCTCTCTGGGGAGGCACAGAGCACTTCCTCGCCCTGACCACTTGCTAGGCTTCCCCAAGACACCGAACCCTGCGCTGGGATTTCATCTCTGCGGCCAGTGCCCTCACCTCATTTCTGGGAAGTCATTAGGAGTCTGCCATATACCTCCACAAGAAGTGATCTTCAGCAGCCAGACTGAAGAATGTGGGGGAATATCGTATTTTTCCTCTTGTTTATCTCACTTTGCAGTAACTCAGCCCTTTGGTGTAACAACCACAGAGGCAGGGCCTGAACCTGTGCATTAGATAACAACTCTATGCACACTACAACAGCCATGTAATTTCTTCTCAGACTGAGAACAACAAAGTCTACCAAGGGTTAAAAAACCTCCTAATTTTTTTTTTGTGGTCTTTGGGTACAGAATCTCTTATAATAAGACTATTTGTATTCATACTGGCAGAGTAAACACTACATGTTCATGCCCAGGCAGCTCTGTGCTTGTAATTTCAGCAAGAACAGAGCTACGTCCCTGAGGGACTTTGCTATTTCCCCAGCCACCATCCACTCAAACGCTGAATGAGAGCAGAGAAAGAGAGAAAGATGATGGCATAAGCCACCACAGCACCGCAGCCTCAGCTTTCACTAAGAAAGCGGGGAATAGCTCATTTCACATTTAATTATACTAGTTAAAACATTTCTTCTATAGAAGAAATAGGTGCTCCCATAGTCACCATCTACTGATTAGGTTCAGCCTGAAAACATCATATTCAAAACCTTCTCCTGACAAGATACGTGCAGCAAACAGTGACGAAAACCCCCCTTTCCCTCATTACTATACTTGACGTTTTTGAACAGACCTTTTGACAATCTTAAGTTATATATCTAGTAAAAGGATGGTGCTAGTTCAATGATGCCAAGAAAAAACAAATGATACCACCACTTAGAACTGTTCAAATTTAAATTACTGTAGGAACATTCACTTATTGAATCCCACCTAGCCTAGGCAAAAAACAATAAACACATCATCTACTAGTTAGCTTTGCTCTCCAGTCATTTTGCTAATGTAATGACGCACCAGCAACAGCCCACCACAACAGTACAGCCTCCTCCTGCTTGAGCTGAAGGAGTAACTATTATCCCAACAGCATTAGCAGGTTGTTAGTCGCAAGTACATCATTCACTAGAGGGGGATGTTGCACACACCTTGCCAGTGTGCTACACAAACACTGCATGGTGAGTATTTAAATGGAAAGCATAAAATTGGTTTTTTGTTTTTTAAGCAAATGAAAACATTTCTATTTAGTCTTGTAAAACATATTTTGCTCGAATACAAACCCCAGTTACCTGGAATAGCTGAATGAGCCCTTTTAATTATGAAGGAAAAACAGCATAGGCACAAGTTTGAAATGGAATCATCATTTACTATGGAAGTTAAAATACCCATTGTATGGAAGGTATTAAGTTTTAATGAAACAAAAATCTCATTTTCAAGAGAGAGATTTCATCTGTGAAAGAGTGAATGAATAGATTTTGTGCCTGGCTGGTAAATTTTCATTACAATTGTCAAACCTAGTCCAAAACACAACGTACTGCAGGATAGGCAAAGGAAAGTAGCGTTAAGGAAAGTGCAACTTGCCTCATTTCCTCCTGGCAGCCTGTTCATGTGCACGAGCTGGCCCTGATCATCCAA
Organism: Phalacrocorax carbo; assembly: GCF_963921805.1. Taxonomy (NCBI): domain Eukaryota; kingdom Metazoa; phylum Chordata; class Aves; order Suliformes; family Phalacrocoracidae; genus Phalacrocorax; species Phalacrocorax carbo. Next base: position 5,516,056 of record NC_087529.1, read on the forward strand.
CACCAATTCAGTGTACGTTAGCATGTCAGAAGGCAGCGGCGGTGTTGGCAGGAACGCATGTTCATTCATAGACTCCCAGAGTTTAATCAAAGACTGGAGGATGAAAAGATAAATTATTGTTAAGAACGTCTTCTGCAAATATTTTTATTCAATGCACTGTGACTTAATATTCAAGACAGACACTCTGAAATATCCCTCCCTCCCTCCCAGTTTGACTGGCTATATTAAAAGGATATCACTTCGGCATTTAAACTATGAAACACGGTTTCACCTAAAGGAGCATAATTCAAATTACGTGATTCACGATAGAAGCCAGCAAATCACATACACAATCAATTCTGCAACTCATTAACACATTTAACGATGTTTGAGTCCTATCCTAGGAACTATCACCCCTGCACTGTCCAACCCTCTAGGAAGGCTGGATAACAAGGTGGGAAAACAAAGAAACATAAACAAGAAACGCAAGACGGTTTACATTTCAGCTTCTACTGTTTGGCTTATTAATGGAACCACAGCAGCAGTGTACCAGGGGTCCTAATTCCCTTCCAGGTACGCTCAAGCCATAGCTGTGTAGGCCGTGGGAGATGACTGTTAGCCACTCCAGGCCACTTGCCTCCCTGACAAGCAAGGATGGCAACTGACAGAAGTGCTTTGCAGGTACAAAAGTTTAGAACAACCCACTGGGCCTTAAGAACACTTACCTGCCGAAACATCTCGGGAATATCATAGACATATGATGTCCCTAAAGACTGTGCCTGGAATCTCTTGGACTGAAGCAGGTCTTTGGTCACGTATGGGGTATTGATCAGCATCCCATGAAGTGGTCCCTGTTTATCCCCATATGCCTGGAACATAATCTGCAGCACAAAACATGACCAGTTACAGTTTAATCCACTGGTTCCATACACCTATCTCACTCAAATTTTACGAAAAAATCATGAGGACATTCCAGACTGATCAGGCTTGTTTCTGTTCCCTACGAATATGTTAATACTCGCATATCCTGTAACACCATGCTTCATCATACATTACTACCCTTTGGAGACAGAGCTGGACCATTACTACACCGATCTGAGTATCACTGACTTATTACCATATCACCGCAGAGAGCAAAGTGAACAGAGCCACATCCCTACAGAAAAAAAAAACACCTTTGACTTAGATGACTTCACATTCACCAGTATTTCCCCTGACACCGCATCTACGCCGATGGATGGCGATAGCTGGGAGCACAGAGGAGAACTCTGTTATTTATGTAGTCGAACAGCACGGTATCCGCACCTCCACTGCCTGATCATGGAAGCTAGGTCAAGACTTGCATATGTCATTTGGCTTGAAGTTTTGATATTATAAGTTTAAAAGATTTTCCCAGAGTAGCAACATGAATTATCAGCTGCCATGCTTCATGGCACTATATATTCCACTCAGCCAGGACTCAGAAGGAAATCTATTTCAACTAAGAAACAGGAGCAGCACTACCTAACTGGGACAACACTGCGCAAACGCTGCTTAATAGAAACACGCCTAACAGAAGTAACACGATTAGGCTGTTTTTAGCAGAATGGTGATCAGATCTGATGTTACAAATGGGACATCTTTTTCTAATTGAAGGTGAATTAATTGTGATTATGTTTTCTGTATATGTAAAAATTGGGATTTTCATTAATAAATGAAAATAAATAAAATTCCACTAAAGATAAAATTCAGTAAGCAAAACCTATTTTAGGTTTCAGATTAAAAACAGTAGTTCATATGCTCTTCAGATGTCACAAACATTGGTTTGTGAAGTAGCTTCTTCAATGGGAGAAATATTTATTCAGGGTAACGAGCATTTGTGACAGTGCCTCTTAGGATCTGTTACTGCACTTGGGGATCAACTCTCTTGAAATCTCTAGAAAGCTTCTGAGCAGTCCTGTGGGAACTGGAGAAGTCTGTCCTGAGCATCTCCTCACATTGCACAGCAACTGCGAAACAGGAGATCACGCTCATTCTCTCACGACGAATCTATTTTTCTATTCTTCAGAAGTCATGAAAGTGTCCAGCCCCCAGTACAACAGTAATGTTTGATTTTTATTTTTTTTAAAAAAATTTGCTGAGTTCAAAATAACCCCCAGAAAACACAGGAAAAAATACTTAGATCTGAAGCTGTCCTATAAACCTCCGCCATGAGGGGGAAGATTTACCTAAATTTCTTACAAAGTTTGAAGGTATTATGTTTTTAAGGCAAACATTCCTCCCAACTACACAAAGAGTTAATTGAAGTAATTCCTATCAGCACAATTTTCTAACAGAACCGGTTTAATACTGGGGGGGGTTGGGGATAAAATTAAAATATCAAATATTGGAAAGGTCGCTAAAAGCTGCACACACACAAGCGCATTCTCCTAGCTTTTAAAACAAAGCTCATCACAGACTGAGTTTAAAAGGAAAGGTGACCTTCACAAATAACTAACAAAACTCAAGTGTTAAGCTCAGCTACTGGAGGTTATTAAAAGGTTCTTTTTGTTCCTCATCTCCACTCAAAGGCAGAAATGAAGTAAAACATACAGATACTATCTGTTCTAGGATCTCCAGAACTGGACGGACTGTACAGCCAGGCAGCTTGCTGGAAAATTTAAATGGAGAAGAGGGGGAGAAAAGGTGACTCAGCACTTTGTGTTCAACATTAACAGTGCCCAAGTGATTTATTCTGCTGCTACCACTGCATGGCAGAGCGATTATTACAGAGGCAGATGTAAACATTTCTGTATTTAAATATTTTTCATGCATCCTATGCTCCATGTATTTTAGCATATGTAGGTATTTCAGTTAACCACACTATTCCTATGCCATGAAAAGCAGAAACACCAGAATAGCCACAACCATTACAAAAGAGCCCATTATGCTTCATAAAAATGATATAAAAGCACCTTCAATAATTTTATATCATCCTACCCAGATCATTCCCTATATCTTTAGAATTTAAAAGACAAGTTCACAGATTTTCTCTACCTACTCAGGGAAACGTATAATTAATAAAATTGTTATTACGACCTACAGGATGAACACCAACAGTAACTAACAGTACTTTTTTGAGCACCCTGACACAGGGGAAAGCAGATGTACAAACAAACGAAGGTACATACAAAACAATTAGAAGACGTACTTTTACATAATTGATTACATTTTGTACACCTACACGCCTATTGCAAGATTACTTTTGCATTCTTCTTCTTTTGACAAAGTTGAATGGCAATTTTGTACCACCTGAAAACACAGCAAACCACAGAAGAGCTTCATCAGGTGTAAGGTGTCCCCCCCAAACAATTTGCTCATCAAACCATGGAGCCATATGGAACCATACCTGTCCTGTTCTGGAGTCTGTCACTTCTTTGTACAGGCTGATGTCCAAGTAGTAGCCCGACTCGTTGGTCAAGAAGAGACGAATGGGAATTGCTTTGCCAGTTGGTGTCAAACGAATGTTGATCTTCAGCTCAGCTTGGAGGACACGGAGTTTCCACAGGCGACTGCCGTAGCGCATCACCATGCTCCGCACAGATTCTTCAATCTTAAAACACACGAGAAGAATTTCCCTCACCTTTCTGGACACACCCACCGCTTTGTCGCCCCTGTGTCTTGCTGCTGCAAGGTCCTGCTCAAAAGGGCTCCCCGGTGTGCAGGGGGAACATCACAGAAGAGGAGAGATGGAAGCACCAAACAGCAGCACGTGCCCAGCGCTCTTGCGGGTCCTCGGTGGCCTGTCTGTTCTCATCCTAACAAGCCTTGAGATAGGCAGGAACTGAACTCCAGCTGGGCACTACTGAGGTAGAGGGACAGCACTGGATTCATATCTCTTTTTCCTCACGGCACATCACACCCCAGCAAGGCACAGCATGCCCACTGCTTCCCCTTCATCTACTTTTCTTCCTGCAGGCATAGCTCATAGCTAAGAACTACAAAATGCAGGAAAGTGAAATTCTTGACAAACAGTTATGTAGCACTTACACGCACAATAATCATGTATCACCGCACACGCGGTACAGTGCTTTAAATCAACAAAGCAATTACTACTTGGAGCTTGGCCTTCTGGTGTTCTATTAAACTTTATAATATACTACTGTTGGCAAATAGCGCATATTAAAAGAAGGCAATTTATAGGCTGTTTTTAACATTCTTTCAAAAAATAAAAAGTCTCTTTTCCACAGCAGCTCAGAGAAAAGTCACGGTACACATTTGAGGGCAGCCTAACTTCCAGGGGCAGAATATCCCAGCTCCTCCTGAACTTGCTGGGAACTAAAGATTTTGGATGCACAGAGAGAGGATTTATTCAAAAGTGATTTAAGCCACCATTTTTTAATCATGATTTAAAAGTCAGCTAGCAAGAGATACTTATTTTGATAACCAATTCATCTTTTTAAACTTTCAGTTATTCTCATAAGGAAAGGTCAGCTCTCATCTCTCAGTAACGATGAACAGAATGTTGATTTCCAACTAAATGCAGCCTTTACAGTTTATTTGGGACTTACTTTGTGGTGGTTCTGCTAACCAGAAGCATGCTTTATGCCTAAACACTTTCATTTATGCATCTACAAAGCTTAATGTTCATTTATTTATAATGTTGATCTCTGTGGTTTTGTATCAGAGAATGAAAATGAGGCACTTCTTTTTGTAGCTGAATTTACAAATTCTTTTTAAGTTCATGATTTATCTCACGTTTTATTTGGATAGAGTCTGGACTTCTGTAACAAACAGAAGAGCATTTAAAGCTATTTCCTTATTAAAATTGTTTATCTCAAACACACAATGAAAAAATAAGCATAGTTTCAAATACAAAACATATTTTTAATAAACTGTTCCTTAGTTTACACAGAGGAAGTGAGCTGCATTGCCTGAAGGACAATGTTACTCCACTGAAAATATGAGCTAGGCTAGTTCTGAAATCTTGCATTTAATATTTATTCATAGATTGGAAGAAAAAACAAAGCTTCCTTCCTTCCTCGCCACCAAACAGGTTCCTAACATGAGACAAACTACTTGCTTGCCTTAACTAGCTGAAATAAAAAGTATTCTCTTGGTTTTTGAAGAGAAGTTGGTTTAGCAGCTCAACAAGCAATCTTTAGTTAGAGACATCCATTAGTTATGTGACTCCACTTTCTTTAGTGGGAAGCAAAACTCTGGTATTTGTAGAGTAACTAAACTGACCCTCATGTTACCACGTCTAACACTGGTCCCCAATTTCTTGTGCTTTCTGTTATAAAATGGCTAGTAGAAACTGAATGTCATTCACCAACCAGTATTAAAATGGACTCAATCAATAGGTGCACTTACATAGCGTAAAAAGACAACAAAAGACCATTCAATTCTGGTGAGTCAAGCCCAAGAAAAACAAACAGTTCAGAGCTAGGGAAGAGATCATACCTTGGATGGGTCCATGATGACAGTAGGCACGAAATTTAAGAAGATGTGATTGCAGTCAGTGCGCACGTTGGTATTATTAAATGCCACCTCCAACTCATCCATGGCTTCCAGAAGCAATCGCTCTCCCTCATTTTGCAGATACTCAAAGGAGGCTTCCTGCCAGATATTGCGAACAAATAATTTACTTTCTACTCAAAAATCACAGCCCAAGAATACAGTGTTTGAAATACTGCAGAAGGACTTGACTGAGAAAATAGGTTACATTAGTTTCAGCAGGATGTGCAGCCCTGAAACAGATCCATCACAATCACAGAGCCAGTACTCCCACTGCCTGCATTCGCATACCCAGCTGACTTGTGCCCTTGTTTAGGTCAGCATAAATCCAAAACTAGACAGGACAAACCATTACAGCTGCAGCACAGGAGAAACACAGATAAACAACTGTTGCCTCAAAATGCAAGGGTTTCTGGCTATCCACTTGGGCCACTGAAAAATCTCCTTCAAGCACAGGAATACCAGGTCTTCAAAGACTTGCTTCTGCAGAGCCAACACTTGCAAAGAGAGGGCACACATCCACAGTACTCTCTACAGGCAATATGTTTGCAGGCAGGTTCCTAGAATGACTTACAGTGTTTCATACACTGTCTTGGAAAAAGACCCTGCATGGGTGACAAAACTCACCTTGGTAACCAGATCTGAATGCCTTATAATAGCCCTCACGAAGAACCTGTAGTCTGTTACTTCTGTTCCCACTTCAACTTTAGCTGCTCCCAGGTAGAGGTGCATTTTGTGATTGGCACATGGAATGGCAGTGAGATCAAAGTTTCGCATTCGGTTCAACTCTAGCTGAAAAGCCAGAGCTGGCTCCAGATGACGGTAAATCCTATCTTCCTCAAACTGGAGGAACGAGCATCATGCAGGTAGGAAAGGGTGTAAAAGAAGAGGGTGGGTTAAGAAGCTGAAACACTCAAGGTGGGAAGAACTAGGCAACACCCCTTAAGAAAATTCATATTTAATTAAAAACCTAAAAATTCAAATGAATCCAACACAGAATTTTCTGTCTCATGCAGGGCCATTAGCACTAAGAGCTGCCCTGAAATTGTTGAAATACTGAGAGTAGAAGACAAATTGCAAGACAGCAAGTTTGCAAGCTCATCCCCCCACAAAACCCTCTTTTTAACAGAAGCCAGAAAGTTTGGTATTGAATCACTGTACTGCTCCCAACGCTCCCTTGTTACACTGCGACTAAAATCTGCATAAACAGAAGCTTCAGGTCAGGCTTCTGAATGCACAAATTTTTATCCCCAAATATCAGAGACTCATCGTTGTTACTGACATCAACTGCTGTGTGTGCGGACGACTGGCCTAGTGAGGGAGGAGAAAATACCACACCAGGCAGCGAAGCTGGCCTGAAGTAGCTCTCATCCTTTTAGACTGGCAAGGAACAGCTACGTGAAAGAAGGACAAAGCCAACATTTAGAGAAAAGTGTTAAGAATATACAACTTACCTTATCCCGGGCACGGAACGTGAAGAACTTTGGAAATTCCCTCTGAAAATAAAACCAACGATGTTAGCCCTCCAAAAGAAAGCCATCTGATCTACCCAGAGAGTGCTCCCAGGCCACACCTGGGGTAGCACCACAGCAAAGGAGATGACAGAAGTTGTTACAAGCTACTTTTTCAACATCACAAAAGGTGGTGGAAAATCAAGTTACCCTCATGAAGGCAGCAGAGGTAGTTTAAACCTGTCTTCACTACTAATGCAACTGAGGCTACTTGATTAGCTTTTGATTACTATTGTCAATTATTAACAGACAATAACATGGAACTGTCCAGACAGCAGTGGAAAACTTCTTGTTCTATTATGATTATGTTACTGTGGAAATGTTTGGGAGCCATACAATGGTATTAGCACTCCACTACGTAAGCAGATGTACACAAAATAATGATCCACATTCTATAGCTCTCTTCATACTATTACTGCTAGAAATACTCTCTTCCCAAGGAAAACTATAAATTGTAATCAAAAAACTTTATCCTCATGTATTAAATAGTACTCTACAAAACACCCCAAATATGATTAGGTTTCTCTGTTATTTTATTGCACAGATAAATCCTAGCAAACGGTAAGGGCTTTGCATTTTTGTGGCATATTGCAGTTATCTTAGAAGAAGAAAGACTAAGCAGCATCCTTCTGCCTATCCCTCCAGTTTCATCTGAGCAAAGCCCATGCGTTTCTGTGCTATTCCACCTTTATGGGGTAGAGGAACTTTTGTGAATGCTTTGCACCAACAGGAGAATACCAGCCGTTTACGCTAAAGGTGACCTGAAAGAGCACACACAACTTGCCAAAACTGTCTTACTAAGAAAAAAATACGGTATCTGACCCAGAGTCACTGAATTTCTGAATCACATTTCACTATCAATGAAAAACTTGCCGCCCTACCTTGATTCAGTGCAACAACCAAAGTATAAGGTTCCACTGAGCAACACAGCTTTTAAGGCTAGAAAGCAATCCTCTAGCTAGTCATCGTCCTCACCTCCTATAAAAAACAGTCCCCAGAATGCCACCTGCTTACTCTCAGCTGAGCAAAATAACTTGTGTTTGCCTGGAGTGTGTCTTCCAGACTAGCCAGTTGCACAAGAAATCCTGCCTGAAAATTCAGGCAATGGGCATATTAGGTGAGCCTATGAGCATCAACTATACTCTAAGAAAACAACCACTTCCATGTTTCCTCACTTCTCTTCCAAATCCCTCCTACCTGTCCTCCTCGCCACGCTGCCAATTTCTCCTAACGTCATCCATGCTCTTTCTATCACTAATGTAATTGCTTTCAAGGCATTTGACTAGCGTTGTGGGCAAATATAATAATTAGATGTGCACATACACAAAAATTCTCAGTGCTGTGGTACCAAAATCCAAAAGAGTGCTCCATTTCCTAGGCAGAAGAATTATACCCCTGCTGTGTTCTAATCAACCAACCATCATCAAGACAATCAAAATAATTTGCCTAAATTAGCCAATCAAGACACCCTGCAAACCGCAGAATGTGAAAAGCTACAACAGAAATCATCATAGTTGATTATTATACTAATAATCACGTTAAAAACCTAATGAGATGAGGAAATTGGAAGCTTGCTGGAGCAACTCTCTATTACTTCAACATGCTGGGAACTAATTATATAGACTGTAATTAAAACAAAAACAAACCCAAGCCCAGGCCCTGGATAAGTTAATAGTTGGTCCAGTAATAAACAGAATAGAATAGGAGATAGTAATACAGACTGACACTCACAAAAGATCCCTGAGGTACTCTACAAACTTTGCAAACAGATGACATACCATTCTGCCTCCTCTGTCTCAGACACCAGGAACATCCCAACAGGCCAACGCTATAAATGGCAGCTCAGGGGAAACTTTTTGTGATGACTCCTTATATTCTTTGCCTCCTTTCTGACCACTGGCACACGCTACAGTGCTTATTCATAGACTCTTCTTTTTAATTCCCCAAATATCAATTCAATTCTGTAAAACTTCCTTTTTTTAAAATCTAAAGCCTGGACTTTCCTGGTCAAGGTCCCAACACCTCTCCAAAGAGTCCAGTTTCCTACATAAGCCATTGACTGACACGTATATGTACCTGTACTACGGGCAGACAATTTCCACATGGTGATAGCCACATTTGCCCAAATACTATTTTTGCTGATTTGTAAACTAGTTTTCCTTTTGTAAAGCTTGCTAAACCAGGTATGTTGAGCACAGGATTAATTTCTTGCACTTTCAAGACTCTTAATAACTTCCAGAGTCATAAAGCAGATACACAAGGGATAAAAATCTGGTTTATGCCTTGGAATGCCACCTTGAAAACAGGGCAAAACTAGCTCTCACTGATGCCCGAGCCCTGGAGAAAGAAGTAATTCTTCGCAGTAAGAGCACTAAACATTTTCCACATCACTAAGCCATCATGCGAAATTTAGCAAGTAACTTCAATGACTCCTCTAAGTTATTTTGAGTAAGGAGCCTAAAGAAATCACCACATTACATAAGAAATACAAACATTTAATTGTACAATTACATTTCAGAATACCAAACAATATTGAAACAAACATGGTCTTTATTTATTAACGTGGCAGTCATGAGTTCAGCCAGGTAATGAGGGACTTTAGCAGGTGAATGGCCCCACTGAATGCAAAAGGCCCACTCCTGTATTTGAAGTTGTTTAAATACTTCGCTTAACTCTGACATCAATGTTGGCATTAAATGCCTGACTAAGAACCAAATGAGGAGCCCAGAGTCACTTACGTGTCTCCTGGCCTCAGGTCAAGAATACCATGGTGTTCTAGGCCCTTTTTACTTACATGAAATCTCTGATCCACCTCATAGTTGACCTGTTTCCTGAAGTCCTTACAAACGAAACATACAAACACAGGAAGACAAGAAAAAAAAGCAGAAGAAAGCTAGCAATTAGGATGAAAATCAAAAATTAATTAATTCAAGAATACAAGAGTTGCCACGATTGTTTACAATTGTAAATTAATTTTCTTAAGCAAATTCATCAAAACCATCTCAAATTTTAGAGAACAAAAGTGAAGAAAGAACTAAATACAGTTAATACAGCATTTAATTGGGGGAAAAAACACATCAAATGTCAATGCTATTAATAGCTAGAAACCAAAGAGTTCTGTGCAGCTTGAGAGATATCAAAATACCTTTTGTGCTACAAGGAAAGTCAGCCTCCGAATCCCATGTTCAATCAGGACTGATTTCTGTAAAAAGGCAAGGATGGAATCAGGTGATTAGATTAACAGAAAAAGAACACATCAAAACCCTGTCAAAATCTTCGATGAACTGAAAAATCTCTACAGATCCTCCTGCACCTACGCGGTAAGTCCTAGTCCACTTCAGTCTACTCATAGCCAAGATTTCTCATCTGATGATCGTCTAGTAGCACACACAAGCTAATACCTTACATCTGAAGAGAGAAGTAACCAAATCACAAGAACACAGTATTCCAGCTGAGCCTTGCTAACCAGTAAAGCAGAAGAGTCCTATACAAGTCTTGCAGGAAACATTCGTGTTCATTTGCCAAAGCCTTTTTTGCAAAGATGACTTTTTGAAGGGAGCACAGCAAGGCCATGGAAAATGATGGAAAATGAGTTTTAACGGAACTAACCAAAGGAAGCCTGTAGCACATACTTGATTTTGGCACAATAAGCACGCAGACGAGCCAGGCCAAGGGACGGATGTGTCAATATTGCAAAGGTGCTAAATGACAGGTGTTACTTAGTCTTTTCAAATAGATGAGAGAATATCCATTCTGGTTGCTTCTTTATCAAATTCCACTAAGCCACATTTCAAATGAGCGCTGCCATCAGCATTCGCCACACCACTGATCTTTTGAAGTGTTAAGATCTCATAATTCTGCTCCTCTTTCTAAAACTTTTTCCTTTCTCCTCCTTTTTCCAATTTAAAAGCAAAGAGAAAAGAAAAAAAAAGAAAAGTGGAACAAAAAAGAAACAAGAACTCAGCTAGACCAGGAACAAAACAACCCCTTTCGGCACAGACTGAAATGTTTTACTAAGGTTAAGCCCTTTGAAAATGAGCATCAGTGACTATATTCATGGCAAGAGGAAGAAAATAACTTTAATAATGCCATGATTTAAAAAGCAAGAATTGTTATTGCTTTTAAAATTCCACAAGTGGCAGACAATAACAGCATAGCAACAGGATTCTGATTACATCGTAATAATGTGGGTCTCACAGCAAGTCCACAGCTATTACAGAGCGATTAGCCATCAGCACCTGGAGAAACTCCATTTACACTGACTGCCTCAATCTCCTCCACAAGTCATTTACAAGTATATGATCCTAATTTCTATTAAAAAAAACACACACAACATGCTGGGACTAGAAGATTATTTGGACAATTTGGATCAACCTACTTGATAGTTTAATGTGTTTTGGAATATTTTTTTTTATTTCTTTCCTTTTATCCCCTCCCATAAAACGCCTGGAGCATGATCAAGCAGATGAAAAGCAGAACGAGTTTTAATTTTTATATTTGATTATTTTCTTTGCTTAAAGAGACAGGAAGCTGCTGAAGCCGCGTGGAGACCAGTCCCCATTTGGAACCCCGCATTTCTGCAGAATGTATTACCACCTCCCACGCTGGGAAGCGAAGTTAGAAACTACTCGCTCAGTCCCCCCGTAGTCGTTGCAGGTACCACAGATGCAGCAGGGTCCCGGTGCCTGATGGGCTCGTCACATCCACAAGCCAGTTGAGTTCTTCACACCAACGAGAAAAGCAAGCACAGGCAGACACCAGAGGGCAGAGTGGACACGAGGAGCCTATCCCCAACCCATGTGGCCTCATACTGGCCACAGGACTAACATTTGGTACTCTAAAGCGTATCATAGGTATCCCATACCTATGAAGGAGCAACAGAACATACTAAATCAATTCCACTTTGTGCCAGAAATACCACACTAGGTGGATGCTCCAGCATACCAACAACAAGGAGAACTAATTTTAATTGCATTAAGACTATTGTGATACAGAAAACACAGGCCATTTTATTGTCGCTTTCCATGCCTCTGTTCCTCACAGAACACCTTTACCACCAGGGAGAGGGATACAGCACATTTTTTCAGGGCATTTGGAGATAGATACTGAAGACTGACCTGATGCATTTAAAACCTTAAAGGTCTTTTACCCTATCAGAAATTAAAGGGAAGAAGTCTTGACCTGGTGGATTAGAATGCACTACAAAGAGAAACAATGACCTGGAGGCTTCAGAAAGGTGCAGCTACATCCAGCCAAAGAAGTGGTAAGGTTCTAGATGGGATAAATTAAGGATGTAACTGTTGCATTTATCTGTTTTGAAAAAAACCAAACCAACCAAACAAAAAAATGAGGAACATACTGGCATTTCCCAAAGCAGACAGAACTGTGCTGCACAATCACACAGTTCCAGGGAGAGAATCAAGGCAACTTACCTTGCTTTGCGTGAACTCTCTGAACATGGCTGCCAGCCCATCATCATCAACGTCACTGTCTGTTTTAATAGCAACATTAAGGATGTGAATGGGCTCCTCGCGGGCAGTCTGCAATTTAAAGAAAATATTCCCCATAAATAAACAGTAAACAACTTAACGCCTGTGAGTTCTCAAAAGAGGCTCCCTAAATACAACTCTAAAATACACATGCCCTAGGGAAAAATGACCTCAGCAGAGCATGCTGTAAACCAAGGAAAACTATGAGGGAAATCTTTGACCTAGCAGCCTCACAGATTTGCACTTTCACAGAAGTAAGAGTTAATGGCCACAAACAGCAAACAGGCGCTTCATTTGGAGAATCCAATTCTGACAGGCACATCTGACTTGTCTAAGTCAAGTGTGCTTCATTTGGATGCAGAAAGAATGCAGGGTCAGGTCCTCCCTTTACAAGATGCAGTACAGGCAGGATGTTAGAGGACTTTGGCATCGAGTAATGTAATGAAATTAAGCAAATTCAAAGTGTAGGAGCAAAACAATGTGTGTTTTCATAATCTACAAGAAAATGAAATAATGTGGAAGCATCAATCACATTGAAGCTCTGAGAAATGACAAATTTAGCATTTAAGAACCTGTGGTTAACTGAAAAACTGAGTATAAATAGGAAATTATCCTTGGTGAGGTGAGGGGGAGGTAAAGAGAGAGATCTGAGGACATTAAAGTTGACAGTAATATTCTGCAACAAGGCTACAGTACTTACAGACATCAAGATCAATGGATCAGTTTAAAACCAAGCCCTGTTCTGGGCACAGACTGAATTCCGACAGAGCTTCCTGCTGTTGGGGGCAGGACAGAGCAGTGGAGCAGCTACCTGTGTCTCTAAGGGACACTGGTCTTCTATCACTTAGGGATTATAAACCACCTGCTTCCTCTACACCTGTTCTCCACATCAATGCAAAAATTGAGGGGTTCCTCATCTTTTCCTCCTAAAACCAGTTCTAAGAGGTAGAACAGAGGCTAGAATCAGAATGTAATGTGACTAGGAAGAGTGTAAGATAGAATATAAGGCAAGTCAGGCTTAAGGTGAGGGCAGTTGAATATGCAGTTCAACACTCCGATGCACAGAAGTCTGGAAAATTAATCATGGGTCTAAACTCTCAGTTACGCTGCTGTGGATGCAGTAATTCTGCTGATGTTAAAAGCTACAAACTAAATTTACATGGAGAGTAAGAGACAGAGTCGTAGTTTCAGAACAGAGTCAGAAAATGGCCACCTACTTTGAATCACCTGCTGTGGAAGAAGCAAACAAATCACATACATAAATACATAAAGCTCTTAACTCCTGCTTCTAGCACTCGAACCACTGAAAAGTATCTAGCCTGCGGTCACTGCAGCATTCTGCACGCCTTCTACTTCCAACCTGAGAGCAATCTCAAGAGAAAAAACTACCTTACCTTGTCTTCGTCATACAAGGAAGCATGGCCAGCTTCGGGGAAGGTTGGGCTCTGGGGAGGCGAGTCGCAGAAGCAACCCATCACTTCGTCAAAGATTCTGAAATACACCAGAGAAGTATTAGTCATCAACACACTGCTGCTGGCCCAGTGAAAGCGTATAGCACTAAAACCCACAAATCAAGTTGCTAAGGAGGGGAGGGAGAGAAATGGACTCCTTCCCTTTGCAGGACTGAAACTCAAAAGATGAGAAGGCAATACCTCTTCCACCCCTCAAACCAAAGCAGAGCCTCGATCTTCTAACATTTGTCAGAGATCTTATGGTTGCAGGCCTTTACAACTGCTACGGGCTCTGCTGGGGTTTTTCTGCCTACCCTTAAAAGGTTGAAAGCATAAAGAACACATCCTCCCATATAGATACATATATGCGTGACCAAGAGTGTTAGAAGAAATCAGCACATTTGCAAATGATCTCAAATCAGCAGAAATTCAAGATGCTGATCCTTATGGCTGCAAACTACTCTTAAAGCAGTCTGAAACTTTCAGTTATCTCAAGGAGACAGACAAGGGCATCCAAACAAACTTCCACCTGAAACTCCAGTAACTTAGCAAACAAGCTCAGGACCACTTTAAACCTGACTCTAGACAAGGCAAAGATTTTGTCCAGTTCTATTTAGGCCCACCTAGGAAGCTGGCAACAAAACAACCATCACCCTTCCCCACATACCTGACAAAATCTTCAAATGTGCGGAAGGAGACCATTCCACCCATCCGCTGGCACGGTGGAGTGAATGAATTGTCTAGCAGTACATCACTCACACTAGCTACATGGACCATCCCGTAGTGATTGAGGTTGGAAGAGAAGGACATTCTAAATGGCAATTCAATAAGATCACAGTTAGTAACGACAAGGGAGAGAAGGGTATCACTGGAAAAAGATTTGTGCATGTGCGTATGCTACAACCACTTGAAGCGTGGCTGTTTGTCCAATATAACCGTTGTATGATTTGTTAGATTCTTCAGCACACCAGACCTGCTGTGCTGTCTTCTCCCAAGCCCCTGCAATGCTGGCACGCCTCTGGCGCCATTAATGCCCTTACCTGGACATTGTGCCAATGTGCAGGAACAGTTAAAAGAGTTAGGAACTAGTGTTATAACCCTTTAAAACAAGTACTTTTTAAGGAGTTTCTTCAGATGACAGCTGAATTATGACCACATAAAGCTGAACGTTTTTTCCCTCCTGTATGTATGTTTTGCTTTACAGGTGGAATACTGAGATAAACAACAGTAATTCTGAGCTTTGACACTTTAAAGATTTAGTAAATTTTTACAAATTAAGTTGAAGTGTACCAAGCTATATTATCTTATTGCTTCCACAGTTTTTCTGGTCATACCATAATTTATGCTCCTCAAATGCAGTGTGGTACAGTGACCTCTCTAAAATCCTATACTGGAAACGGGGTTTTCTATAGTCTTACACTAATGTTCCTACCCTGGATGAAGTCCTGTTACAGTGCCTTCCACTTTAACTGCTGACCAAATTAATGTGCTCCTCCACCTAATTTAATCCATACTTTAAAAACATTGCAACTCCCCCAACTCCTTTATTTTGCTCAGTTTTGATTGCTATAGGGTGGTAGCTGCTAAATGCAAGCAGTTGGCCACAGAATACATCTATCTTAAGGAGCAAGGAAGACAGCTCCAGACTCTTACTACTGTCATACTCATGCCTGATGTCTGCTGTTCCAGCACTGAGATACACTGCACTACACACATCACTCACACAGGACCAATTCCTTATTGAAGCGAGGGGGGCTGGAACAGATTTACACAAGCTCAGAGGAAGGCACTGAGTAAGAGACTTCTATTTAAAGCAGGAGCACCATTTGCTAAAGGTCAGCATTCCTTCCTGGAAAAGTGCAAGATCCTGAATATATTAAAGTATCACTGACTTCTCATACAGTTCAACTGCTGCGACAGCACACACCAGCTGAGAAACAGTTTATGTTATTCTGGGGTTTGGACTACTATTATTATTTTTATGTTTTTTTAAAGACCCACAGTGTTACAGTCAAGACTAGCAGAGGAAGTTTCTCACACAGTAAATAAAAAGCATACAACTAACTATACGTCCTTTCCCTAGCTACTAGAATTGGGTTTTGCCTTCTCTGCAATAATTATTTCTAGTTTCTGAACTGTGCTACAGAGTCATCTTAATTCACTGAGGGATCTACTTCAAAAGCTCCCTGCAACATGGTGAGACCTTCAAGCTGGCTCTGCAGAGACAGAAATGCCAAGCTGGCACATGGCAGCGCTCTGTGACACAGGAACAGTGCACTCTCACTCGCTTCGCTCTCCCCGGGGCTTAGGAAGACATTAACAAAGTTAAGTTTCTGTCCTCCCCAACTGGTGCCACAACGGGAGGCAGAAGGCAATGGGGAAAAAAAAATCAGGGTGCTGATTCAGCACAGCACATGCTTGACTTACAACTTGTGAAGTCAAAAAGATGCTCAACTGCCGTGCGGGATCAGACGCCAGAGGCAGAGCTGGCAGGCCAGCCATGCCGGCCACGGCACCGCTGCCGGCCACGCAGATTCAGGACCGAACTGTAGATTGCTGACACTGCTACCTACTGGCTTTACTAAGGTTTCTTTCTTTCCATGTACAGAAAAACCATTGTCATATGGTCCTAAGTATACTGTTAACAAGTCTAAAGTACCATCAGTTTGATTAATAGCTCTCCATGTTTAAAGTCACTCTATGTTTCCGTAATTTATCTCTGATTAAGAGCCATGAGACTTTCAAGCCCATTTTTACTAGTTTTCCCTAAATAGGCTCGTAAGCAGTAATAAATAATAGGTATTCATGTTTTGAAAGAGAAAAATTTTTCAGGACATGCCTTGGTGTACATTTCTTACAACTAATACAAAAAATACCACAGAACAGTAACTAAACAAAAAGACAGCAGACATTTTTCATGTATTATTTAAAACAAGAAATACTTTTCAACTGAGACATGGGAGAAAAAAATTAGCATCCAAAACACAACAAAACATGCTGTCAGCTGTTTGAGATGTAGATTCATCTATGGCATGAGGGAGGTGAAACAGCCTCGACAAATTCTAAGCTAGTTGCAATAAACAAGAGTAGCAACAGGTATGCTATCGGCTAGGAGTAACTGCCTGTTTCACTGCGACACCCTACCAGAGGGTCAACAGCTGGGAATCCAGTTCCAAAAAAGAGACCCTAGAAACAGCATTCTGCTAGAAGTTTGCCGTGTACCATACTGCAGATGAGCTGAGTCACCTGACAAATTTAATTTTAAAGATTGCTGCATGCAAAGCTTTTTTTAAAGGGTAAAGAAAAGCTGAAAACATGTTTTAGACAAAGGGAGAGGAAAAGGGAAGGAAAAAAAGGAGTTATGTTTGAAAGTTTCCCAAGATAAGGGCACTAAAACAAAACATGTTAAAACATTAAGTATTAGGCTACTTCTTTCTACTCTGTCTTTTCAAGTTTTAAAAGATGACAAGTACCATACCTGTTTAGCGTGGGGATGTTCCCTCTGTAATCAAACAACCACAGTTAGTTACAGATTGGTTAGTGAAAGCCATAATACAGAACTATAATCAAGCTGATACACAGACCAGCAACAAGTTTACAATTTACTAAACCAAAATTTGTCCACCATCAGGTATCAGGCAGAATTCAATTTCATTGACCCTGAGAAGGCACCCACCACCTGACTTCGCTTGCCACGGCTGCCACAGGAATGAGCACAGACCATGCACAAAACATGCAAATAATCACCCCAGGAAAACACACTGTATTTGCAAGGTACCCTGTGTTCCTATAGCATCTCTCATTATACCCGCTTCAGGACCTTTGCATACGCCAAGTGAGCTTCACAAGCAAGACCAGAGGGGGGAGTTTGCACTCCCTGACAAAAGGACAAACAGCACAGATGCAAAAAGTGACTGTATCACACAGGAAGATTGCAACAGGTTCAGAAAAACAAGCCAAATCCTCACTGCCAAACCTCTATGCTAAGCAGCAGCCCATGCGCTGGCTCCCCCAACAATGCAGTAATAAAGCAAACGCACATATAAAGACCATGTAATACTTTGAATTTTCAGCATTCAAGGCCTTGAATACCAAAAAGAACAAGCAGAACCTAAAGCTAATTTTAGGAAAATTTTAGAGTTCCTTTTGTAACATCAGCCCAACTCTTCACATTTTTGCATGCAGACGGGCGCTTAGTGATACACATAAGACAAAGAAGGCGAGCGACACATTTTCACACCAGCATAAGAACAGCACAGTCTAGCTACATTCATGAAAGCATAAGGTGGCATATTGCTCCATGCGAGACATAGAAATTGCTGTGATCTGACACTCAAAATAGTGAAGATTAAGTTGAAAAAAAAAAAATACATGCACACAGGAGGCTTGTGCAAAGAGATTAGCAAACACAGAAAGATTGAAAGCAAAGCTTCAGGAAGCGTGGACATTCACCCTCCCCTTCCCTGCAGAAACCTGCAGGAGATCAAACCACAGACTTTCTTAACATTCTTGACCATTGGCAAGACCCCAAATTACTGGGCATGAAGTCTCGATACTTAATGACCAGTGTACTTCCGTGGTCGCACCGTTAAATACACTGACTGCACCTGGTCCTGCTCTCAAACTCGTTTTGTCACAGCAGAGTCACATTCACTACAAGGTTGTATGTTTGGTGCATTACTAGTAGAGGCACAAAAAGTTCCCATGATCTCCTTAAGCCATACAGGAGAAAGCACAAAATGGCCTGAAGACATATCTGTTCAATGGCAAATAACACAAGCATTTAATTTCATCTGGAGGCCGTGGGGAGAGTCACTGTGCTGTAGAGCCTGTGGTTAGGACCAAAAGGGCCATGAGGCCTCAGGGTGTTGAGACTTCTTTTTTTAGCTTGGCAAATGGTGGGAAAGCTGCATGTGATCTACTTCAATTGGAAAAAAAATAGTCTGGAGAGGACTGGCAGTTCCTCCACCTGGTACATTTGTGTAGCGGTCCCTGGAATGATTTCAAGAAAATAGACAGAAAAACCCAGCATAACAAATGTTCCTTTCCGTGTCAAAAAAGGCACCCTGTTGCCTTGCCCCAGGAACTGGTCTCAAGGCACTCAGTATGGAGCTGAAGAGATTATGGCAAGAATCACAATGAGGAAAGGAGAAGACCCAGTGGCTGGAGATCTCAGAAAAGAACGGAGGCATAGTCTTCAGGCTGCACATTGTGGGGCTGGCTTTGTATCTACAGGTCATCATAGCTGTGGAGGGCTTTTTCGCATCAGGAGCCGGATTGTCACTTGCCCCTGAAAGGCACTAAGAGGTAAAGGTTTGATATTTGCAGCACAGTCAGGCCTTGTGAAAAGGCATTCCTGTCCACTCCCTGAGCTACACCTCTGCAGTTCTGAGAAATAAAACACCAGCTGCAAGCCAGCCTGCTCGGCCTTATGGCAGCATCAGAGCAATGAGCAGCACCACGATTTTAGGAGCTGAATAAAGGCCCAGCTGATGGAGCACGTGCCCGCAGTGTTCTCCACAGCCAACTCCATTTCTGATCACAGGATCAGAAACCTTCTCACCGCACCAGCACCAGCCCTTATCCCTGTCTCTTTTGAACTTTTTAAAAGGCTCTTCTCGACCGGGGAAGCTGATCTCACTAGGAATCTGCTCCATACTGGTGCGAGCTCTACTGCTACAATTACTCCTCCTGCTCAAGCAAACAAAAATCCCCTTAGCTCTCCCCTGCACCTCCTGGTTGAATCTGGATTTGCTTCCCCTTGGCCCCCCCCCCCCCGCTTCTTTTTTTTTTAAACAAGAGCATTCCCCTATGAAAATGATGGCAATGCATGCAAAGCACCACTGGTTATATCAAGCTGTGATTGAGTGCCAGCGCAGGGCAAAGCTTTTGAAATCAGGCAGCAAAGCGGAATCAGCAGAGGTCGGCTGAATAACCCACTTGTAGTTATTAACAGCAGTACCACAGGAGAAAGAGCAATTCCACTGGCTGTGACCAGTGGCATTCCTCGTATGTTTCTTCATTTCTGTAGAAGAATCTAAACAGAAGGCTGTGAAACATGCCTCAAACCATACATTTTGATTGGGTTTTTCCTCTCCCTCTTTCTTTCCTTATTCTTCTGCTCCCTCTGTGATTCAGCCAAGCTGAATCTGCTACTGAAGTCCAATTTGCATAAAATTATCGTTGTTCCATTCAGTTTGCTGCCCCTTCAACAGCCCCTTCTTTGCTCTGTTGGAAGATTTTGCCCTTTCTGAAACAGGCAAGCCAAGGGAACTGCAACACATTACTGCTGCCTGCTGTCTAATTAACATCAAACCCTCAGCACGAAACTGCAGGGATTTACAGGTGTCCTGGAATAATTGTCCCCTCCTCCCTCCTGGTATCAGCCAGTCTCCCGCAACAAGGAGGGAACCTCAGGCTACCTAATGACACACTACAAGTTTTACACTCAGGTCTCCAGGCTTGTACGGTTAAGAGTCCAAAGCAGCATAGCTGATTCAGTACTAGCAATCCGAAGACTGATGCAAGAGGCTGTTTTAGCAACTACTTTAGTCAACAGAAAATGCTTCCATTTTCTCAAAAATTCAAATGTTATATCATGGTAAAAAGATAGTAGGAAGGAACCAATAAACACTGCTCTAAGCATAAACGACTGTTTGTTTCGTATTCTTCTGTAAAAAGGACTGTTTGGGAAGAGCAATATTTAATTTGGCCTTCAGCCTTCAAAATGGTTTCTACCTGTAAGCTAAAGAAGAGGCTGACAAAAAAGAACAACCAAAATACTCCATAGATGATAAAACATCAAGAGACAGCAAGGGAGAGAGATCATGCACCACTCTTAAGCCTTGAAATCAGCAACACCAAGGTCTAAGTAAGGTGTCAACAAACATCCACAAGCACAGAAGGAGGAGATACTGGGCAAAAGCACAAGATAGCTGAGACATCTGTATTGATACCCTTGGAAATACAAAGCAACCAATGACTAGACTTGAATTCCACCCTTGGAAGCATCACAGACAGGAGGATGCCGTCCCAAGAATGAATTCAACCTAGACAAGTCTAAATAAGGCACTTGCCTGTATGCCCATGCCTGCCAAGTTGTGTGCATTCCCAAATCCAACTGCAACTAGGGTTAGCTGGTATCAGACATCTTATTTATCAAGTTTCAAAAGTAAAACTTGATTTAAGGCTAACTAAGCCAATTATCACAACTTAAAGTTTTAATCTGCAGGACTAAAACCTTCTTTCACTTCCACCTTCCAGTGGTACATCCCGACTCAAGGTTCCCCAGGGCGTCTCAAGGCCAAGCGTGGCAGTTAGGGGTGGCACGTGGGACAAAAGGAAGGTGTGAGCTCAATGCATGGATGGATTGGGAAGGCATGGCTAAGGCATCACAGTGAACAAAACAGGCTGGGTTATGCTTCAATTTCCTTTGGGGCTCAAAATATTCAGAAGGCAGAGCCCTGTGCTATCATTGCCATAGCTCAAAATAAAGATATATCTAGTGTCTCTAAGTCACCCTTGTCAGCAACTGCCTTACCATCTGACAGAGGCACACGTTTACTTCTGAGTAAAAGAGGGATCTGATTTGTGGGAACACATTTACCTCTGAGTTCTTCCCTTCTGATCCTCCAGCACATCTGCTATTGGGGAAGGAAAGATCAAGACAGCAGCTGAACAACCTGGCTGGGGGAATGCAGTGAGCTGGAGAAAAGGGGATGCTTTAGGAGGAGCAGAGCAGCAGCACGATTCTGCAGCAGGCTCCAAAAGCTGGCTACAGCAGACAATGTCCCAGTTTAATTTAAACCTTACAGCTTCAGACATAAGAAAGGCTGTTTGAAAGCAGAAGAGGAGAGGGGGATTATTAGAAAAAAAAAAACTTCTCCTGTTGAAAAAGCACTATAATTCCCTCTCCCTCTCCTAGACACACAATGTTTCTTTGAACAGAAGATTTTAAGCTAAGATTAGGCAAGCACTGTTTCATGTGCTGAACACCTAAGAAAGGCCTTTCAGTGTCTGTCACCTGGCTTGCCACTCTCACAAAGGAAGCTGAACTCTCTAAACACCAGTCAATATTCCACCAGCTTCCCATCTCAGCAGGGCAGTCTGAACAAGAGGGAAGCAAAGAACAGCTCAGAACAGGGCTCATTTCTTTCTCACATCTTTTCTCACCAGGACTCTAGATGACTGAAAGAGGCAGGTTATCCAAATGCAAGGGGCTCTGCACATAAGCATTTGTTTGCAGTACCCTGCTGCAGCATGTAGCGATCAGCATCCCGTAGACACCCTTGTATCGCTTCCTCCAGATTGGATTACTGCAACGTCCTCTACTTGGCGAGGGCTTGCAAACTCCATTTACTGCAAAAGGCACCAGATGGTTACACCGTACTCCTCATCTGCCTTGCACCGGGCAATAAGGAATGCTGGTTTTGATCTATAAAGCCCTCTACGGTTTCAATTATAAGCAGTTTTTCTCCGTGTCTCACGCTTGCACTCGGGATCAGTGGGGATTCTTACAACAGGATGTTTTCTATTAATTTAAACAAATAATTCCCAAAACAGTTTCTGCCCACAAAACTCACCAGGAGCAGGTTGCATTTCTATGACTTTGTTAGCAGATTTAACAGTTTTTCCTTCTTCTCTGCTTCCATGTAAAGCTTTCCTGTGGGTAGCTGATGGCAATCATTCAGCAGCCAAAAATACAAAGTCCCTAGCTGTGATTAGTCAGATCATAAGGAGTGACTGTGATTGTTTCTGTTACAATTAAGTGAAGGCATAGCGGGGTTAAATGCCAATAACAAAGAATTTAAATACAGCAACCGTTATCAGTTTGCAATTTTCTCTACATGAATATTTGCTCCAGTAAAATTCAGGCCCTTAAACGTTCACAGAAATCAGACACAGAAGGGACAAGGGCTTAAAAATATCTGATAAAGTGCTGAAAAATGTGTGGCATCATACAACTAACACCAGCTCCGAAAGAGAATGCTCTCTTAAAGGCTCTCTGGTATCTAATCCTGGTTCACCACAGCCCAACCCCGTAGAGCCTCAAGGGACATTTTGCTTGGTCAGCTGGGATATTCTGGCTTTGGGGTTTGTTCTTGGAATGCATTTTCAGCTTTTAAGTCTAAAAGTTCATGCTACAGAAGATACAGAAAAACATATGATGAACGTAGAACATGGTCAAAAACAACAAAGACGACT
Source organism: Phalacrocorax carbo (assembly GCF_963921805.1). Lineage (NCBI taxonomy): Eukaryota > Metazoa > Chordata > Aves > Suliformes > Phalacrocoracidae > Phalacrocorax > Phalacrocorax carbo. The sequence continues at coordinate 5,539,165 of NC_087529.1, forward strand.
TAAGCAAGACAATATCAGAGTTCTGAGATTTCTGCGTCTTGGGCTTAACATAAGGTCTGCCTTTACAGCTAGCTTAAATCTACACACTTGGTGCTGATTTAAGACCCTGTGTATCCTGCTACCGGCTGTGCTTCAGCACCCAGCCACACAATAGCTGCACAAGTAGGTATACACTGCAAGAAGCTGCATAAAGCAACAGGAGCCAAATTCATCGCTAACAGACAGAGGTGCAACTCAAAGGAACTTGCCTATGCAAGCAGTGACTTTGTCCCCAAGCCTGCTTGCCTCTGCACAAGGACTGCGATGCATTTTCAGTCAACCATCAGCAGTGCTGATGGTTGAGAAGCAGGACTGAGCTTCAGAACATTGCCCCACCAAATTCAGCGTAAAGGGGAGAGGAGATTTCAGGACAAAGAAGCCGTTCCCCAAGCAGGTAACAGTTCTCCTCTTCCAGCTGACCTTGTCCAATTAAGCTTGCGCACAGTAATAAAGCAGTGGTCAGCATGGGCAGGCCAAACAACCCCCAACCAACAGAGGTAACTGAGACCAGCAAACAGAAGAAATGGAGAAAGAATGGGGGGGGAGAGAGTATTATAAAGGTGTACTAAAAATAGTACGCAATTATTTACAAATATTCTAGAAATGTAGGAAACAGATGAGACCAAATGCATGTCCCATTTGTATCATGAGTGTTTTGCGCTGCTTGTTGAGGACAGTCATTCATTTCTAGCAAACCAGATTCTGAAAACCATTTCATAGAATGTACTGATGGATTCTCAATGAAGCGAGACTGGACCCCGTTGCCCAGCCCCACCAAAAATAAAATAAGGAAAAAGATGTTTGGAAACAAAGGAGAAAAATAGCACTGGTACCATACTGCCAAACCAGCACAGATCAACAGTGGCACCCGGCGGCCACGGAGACTCACTGCGCCTCTTGGCTCCAGCACGCTCTCCCCTGCCTGGGACAAAAATAAAATATCGTCTAAAATACCCTCCAGAGTTCCTGTTGCAAATGAAAAAACATGGGAACTGACTAACCTGACAGATGCTGAAGAAGTTCTGATAATCAAGTTTGGTTGGTTGGGTTTTTTTTAAAATGAGACGCGACCCTCTATAAGACAGGGTAGCGAATAGTTGATGCTTTTGGTTGCAGCCACGAGAAATACATTCTGAAAAATACTGACTGAAAGCCAAAGTATGTCAACTCTAGCATTTCTCTATAAAAGACATTCATAAATGCATCTTGGTCTTCTCAGTCAAAAAAACCACATGCTAGAAAAGATTTCACCTTATCCAGTAAAGCCAGGTTGAAAGTAGAGCCAATCACAAACAGTTACAAAGGGCTGGCAGGGGAGCACTGCAGGAAGGGGACAGAGACTCTCTGACTGTTCTTATTAAAATTCCAAGTAATTGAACATTCTGTCTGGAATTGTATCTTTTGGAAGGCTCGGGATTCAGCTAGAAGTGAAGTTCTAGAGGAAAGTTACTATACAAGCTGAACTTAAAAATCAGAAAATACATGAAAACGGTATCATACTTAAATGAATACAAACTGCAGAAAGTACTACCCACAGCTCAGGAGGTTTTAAATAACTTAGGAGAAGGAACTGTGTAATGTAGGGTTTTATCTTAAACAACTTGTGCTTATTTGGGGCAGTGGGACTCTCCCTTTCTCCACCAATTCTATTGCATGTTTTCTTTGCCAAGATAGAATGTAGCCCCTCATAAACCTCTGATTCCAAAGGCAGCTGAACACGTGCTCTGACCTGTTCGGATGGGAGGTAGGTAGCATGAACTGGAACTCCACCACACAAGTGTTATCCTTCAGCTGGCGATGCTGGACGCTGTTTAACTCATAGGCAATATATGCCCTTCGAACGTACACCTGGTCAGAGAGAAACTCGATCAGCTTAACTGTGCTAAGGAAGCAGAAAGAGAGAAGGAAGACAAATAATATTCCAGACACTTAAAAAATACTAAAAAACAAACAGAAACCCCCAAATGAGTATCTACATAGAACTCTAAATCAACCAGAATTTGAAGTTATTCTTTAAGGCCAGTCTGGCAGGATACAACCATCAGCACAAAGCTACACGGGGTAGGCTGACCACATTCTCTGACAGCAGCTTCACTTTCAATCCTCCCAACCACCTAAGTCTTCTTCATGCAAAGAAGATAACTCGAATCTGAAATTTCAGTCAATTATAAATATTAATGTTGTTAAATGCCAGACTCCAAGCATGTGAGATTCCACACAACCTACAGCTCTCTTACTCTTGCACTGGTAACAGTACTCAAAAGAAAAAAAAAAAAAACAACAGAATTTTTTTTTTTTTTTTTTTTTTTTTAAATGGGAATAAACTTACCTCCAAAGCTGCCATTCTTACCACCTGGTTACTGTGGTAGAAAAAGTTGGGTAGCACATCAAAGATGGATGTCTCAGACAAAATGAGTTTCTAGAAGAGATCACATTAAGCAGTTTTAAAAGCGAACTGCCTGTCTTGCAAACAGGATCAGGCAAAAATACAAATACCCCAAATCAAGCCTGACTAGTTCTGATTTCCATGCTTTTCCTGTCGTTCATCAAGGATTATGACCTTTTGATATTAAAACATAGAATCACAGAATATCTCAAGGCGGAAAGGACTCATAAGGATCATCGAGACCAACTCCCTGCTCCTCGCAGGACTACCTAAAACTAAACCATATGTCTAAGAGTGTCGTCCAGATGCTCTTTGAACTCTGACAGGCTTGGTGCTGTGACCATTTCCCTGCGGAGCTTGTTCCAGTGCCCGACCACCCTTTTCCTAATGCCCAATCTGAACTTTCCCTGATGAAGCTTCATCCCATTTCTTCATGTCCTGTCGTGGGTCACCAGAGAGAGGAGATCAGCACCTCCCCCTCTGCTGCCCCACCTTGACAAAAGTGTAGACTGCAATGAGGTCATTCTGATATCAGTGTAGGAATGAACACAAAACTGAGGGGGAAGCTAGAAACCAGTACAATTTAAAGCCACATGGACCTTGGGACTACAGGTGAGATTTATTACAGAAACATTGAGATCGGTGAGAAGAAAGCAGGGAAACAAGGAGAGTAGTTTGGTAGATACCTGCAGGTTCTCAATGCAGAACTGGTGCCCATACATGTCGATTGCAGACAGGAAGATGGACTCCACCTGGTTGTGACGCAGCTCGTAGGATGGCAAATGGGAGGCAATGAGAACCTGGTAAACAGCAAACACAAGGAGCATCAGTGAAAGGAGCTATGCTGGGCCATTGGGAGGAGGCTGTTGCCTCCAAGGCAGCAATAGTCTGCTCCATCCCAGAAGAGGCGACTGGTTTCTCCTGTGAATTCCATGGCACCTGGGTGATGCTGCAAACTCTCTCCCCTCCCCAGCCTCATTTGTGTATCTGCTCGGTTTGTATTATTGGCAATTCCCCACGGAGAAAAGGAACAGCTTCAATCAAGTTCCATCAGTGCATGTGATTTAGCACTGCAGAGCTGCTAGTCCTGGGGATTGCCTGACCGGCTGTTAATTGGAAAGCAGATCTGGCAGGCAGCAGCTGTGGGGAGGCCAGCAACAGAGACCGCCTTTCACAGCTTCCGAGCAGAGGAAGCAAGAGACACTGGTGCCAGGTATTAAATGCCCAACATGAAGGATATGGAGATAGGAAGGGGAAGCAGCTTGCAGGGGAAAATGAAGTGAAAGAGCAACATAAAGACATACACAAGGACTGCAGCACCATCCCCAGCATGCAGCTGAGAGGTTCAATAACTGAATGGTTCAAGGACACAAATACAATCCTGAAGAAAACATAAGGTCACTGAGCAGCTTCAAACGCCCCATTCATTTTCAATAGTCAAGCTCTGAAATAAAAGGAGAGATCCCCAAAGTGTCAGCTTTCCTGCTGAAGACTTTTAGAATGGAGACAGGGACTGTGGAGCGAGAGGAGTGATCAGACTACAGGGTTAGCATTACCATGGAATGATTATGCCCTCTCACTCCTTCTCGGCTACAGACTAACTGCTAAAGAGGAAGCTCACAATAATATCCAGGTGCATATCTGGCATTCAAATTATTATCTGTACTAGACTCTTGGAATTGACAGTACCAAGAGTTCTTCCAATTATTTTCAGCTTAAAAAGAACTTGACAAAATGCAACTCAAAAGCTAAAAGAAACCCTGCAGAAAACCAACATAATTCTTTACAATAATTGCTTAGCAGTTGCAAAGAACATCTGGTTCTTGTGTAAATTTCTCTCTCTGTTCTCTGCACACACTGAATCACAACCGTAAGGTAGCTGATGAACCCAGCCAGCACGTCCTGGCTGTTTACTGTCCAGCTGCCTGCATATTCCGGACAGCCTGTGGTTGTTGGGTTCACAGATTATAAAGCCGGAAGGAACCACAGTGACCATGTATTTTGACTTCCTCTATCGCACAAACCATAGGCTACTCTCAATTTACTCCTATTTGAGCCAGACAAAACTTTTTGGAAGAGCAAGGACAAAGGAATGTAATCATAACTTCAAATTTTACAGTGATTGGGAATCCACTGCAACCTTTGTTAGACTGTCACAATGGTTAATCATTGGTTAATTAGCTTCATTGTTCAAGTGCTGCTCACAGTAACCTACTCTTCACATTTGCATAGTAATCAAAATAAACATCAAGAGATATAGCTTTTCCGAAAGAGCGAGCTCGAAGTGGGAGCAGTCCATATTGATCTGATCAGCAATGGCACAGTGTCTCTAGCAGGGATCAGGTTGGATTGCTAAACACGCTCCCTCACCTGCCGTGCTCGCAGGGCCACTTTAGCGTTGGTCGTCTTGCTGAGCTGGGTCAGCTCTGTCAGAATATTAATCAGCTCATCTGTCAAGGTGGGGTCACGGCCACATAGCTGGTCCTAAAAGTAAAGAGAACTGAAAATGTTTATAACAGAGGAAATCCATCTTTCATCCTCCTACAAAGAAGTTTAAACCTGAAATACGTATACAGATGCACTCGGGTGCTGGACCACATCACCTCTAGAGGTCCCTATCTAAATTATTCTGTAATCCTGTGCTGACAAGGGTACAAGTATTAGGCTTTCAATAATTTTACATATATAAAATAAAGCTACAGAGAAAAGAACAGACTGGCACAACCACCCTTTTTCTTAATTGTAGCATGTGTTTTGGCATCCAAACACATGAGAAATACTGACTTGTCAAAGAGACTCAAGCAAAACATTTTCCCATTACCCAGTTTCAGCTTTGTACCCAAAGTCTCCCCTAGCAGCAATGCAAAATTCAAAGAGCATTTAATTGTAGCGAAATGCCTTGTGTAGCATGCAAAGATTAGCAAACTTTCACCATGAAAGGTGACCAAACAGAGAGTTTAACTGCTGGGAGAACCTCCTGAAGTCCATTTTAAAAAAACACCTCAAAACAAAAAAAAAAAACCAAACCCCACAACTCCACAGCCAGAAACCAACCACACTCTTTGAACAGCTTCAGCAACACCAGAGAAAAAAAATCCTGACATTCCTCTAACAAGGTTAAGCAAAGCTAACTAAAACCATAAATGATATAAGGTGTTTCCTGCCACAATACAGGACTGACTCCATAATATTTCTTCTACTCAGAGAATCCTCGTTCTGAAGAGGTTCACTAGCTTACTTTACTGTCTAAATTGGCTGGATACAACAATAAAACTGAACAGCATAATTTTCAGTGTTAATGCTGTTTCAAAACTCTTTTGGATTCAGTCATTCAAAAAAATGGAAACAGGAAAGACTTTAATCTGTTTTTTTCTCTGAACAGAGGAGGTGCACTCTCATCCATGCTTTCTCCCAAAAATAGTTTCAATTCCCATGAACAATCCCACAGTCTTCCAACTACTCACACTGGCTTGTGAGCCTCTTCCCTCCCACTCCTGAAGCTAGAAACCCTCTAGGAGCCTCTAATGTGTTTCTTCTATAGAGCACTTAACAGCTTTTCTCTTGGTAAATGAATCATAGGAGGAAAATGTGAGATGAAACAGGGATTTGCAACAGGAAAGAGAGCTGGTGCCTTCATGTTTTAAGAGATTTTAAACACATACAGTTCAGAAAAGGCCCTATGAAGATCCAAGAAACAGAAAGGGAAAGAGGGAAAATTCTGCGCAGCAGGTTAGATTGATACATCTGCCAGGGAAAATAAAGTAAAAAACAAAACCAGAAAAAAACACAAATAATAAAATTCCTATAGACTGACTAACAAATAACAGCACATGCATTTCCTAAATTAAATAGCTTTTCCCCCACACTGCTCTTGACCCCTTTCTCTCCAACCCCACACCAGCACGATGCCAGCTCTAGGAATGATGGCATACATCTCTCAGGGAGAGAGACCACAGTCAAATCACTCTCATCAAAAAAAAAAAAAATAAATCTAAGCTACTGACTCTTACTAGATTGTTGTCCCCTATTAACCAGTCTTGGGCCAGCAAACAATGATTGTTCCCTAAGAAAGTTCTGTAAATTTATCCACTCCAGTTCACTGCATGAATTCACAGTGAATAATTCAAGAACTTTCTTCATCATACTTGAAATACGGGGTGTTGTAATGTTACTGCTCAAGGTAACAAAAAAGTGATAGCACACAGGACATCTGCCACGCCACAAGCGATTCTGTCCAGTTAAGGCTAGGATGGGCATACAACAGTCAGTTAAGTTCATAAAATGAACATACAACTTCAAATCACACTATATTTCAACAAATATATGAAGGATGAAGTAGTTCCCATCCTGCCTTAAACGCCTGCTAGCTAAGAAAGGTGAGTGATGGCAGCATAACACTATTACTAAAACCATCCTGAGAGCCCTTTGTTAATAATGGATTCCTAGGGATACATCAATAACAGCGACATAAGCATCAAGGTATTTTGACATGACATTTGCCCTTGGAGGAAAAATTTAAACCATCCTGCATAAATAGCTTGGCAACCCATAAAATGCCACAGCCTTCACCATGATTACACCAAACATGCCATAGGGTCCCTCGGACACGAAGCGTGAGTCGGAAGAAAGAGGAATGACGGTCTTTCGGTTAACGGTGTGACCTGTAACTTAGCAGATGGTAATCCCTAGCTGCGCCATACATGAGACTGTGACCAAAGGCACGTTGCCCCTCCTGGGCCCCCGTTACCCACTCAGTCTGAGAAGTCTGTGAGACACAGCCTTCGTGTGAGGGCGGACGCCCGTTTGCAAGGCCTCGGGCAGCGCGCTGGCCGAGGCCGTACAAATGGAGCTCGGATCACTGGCTAGCTAACCCAGCTGTTCTTCCACCACATGCAGCGTGGTCTCTCCGGCATGTTTTAAGTTCCAGCAAACTGGGATTTTAGCCTTTACTTGAGTAGGAATAACAGTGGTAGGAAGAATGACTACACAGGAAGGTAAAAGGAACAGTCTTTGACATTCGTCTGCGTTCCTTATTTCCCAGCGCGCCCCTCACTCCCTCAGAAGAACCTTGTGTTGGCCAGCACAGCAAGGCTCCATGTCCAAGACACAGCAAGGCTCCGTATCCAAGACATGGCTTGCACGGAGGTGAAAAACTAGACAAAAAAGTTTCAGTCCCATTTTAGCAAGAAATAATCAGGATGACAACAGCAAAATAAAGCAGGTAGCTGGCGTTGCACTGGCTTTTGCCTGCACTGATTGGCAAAGGCAGCGAGCAAAGCCTCAAACCAGCTCTTTGACAAGGCCTAACGCCTCCCCGGCACCCCCGTGTAATTACACACTTGAGTGACTGGACTCTGAAGAAAATTGAAGGCCTGAGCTGCGAACAGCTGCCATTTTCTCTCTCCATCACGCCAGCATGATTACTTGAGAAATGAACAGCCCCGGCTCAAAGCTACTCCAGAATTCTCAGAGGAAATATGGCTCCGTGTTCAAATAATGAGATTCTTAAGGCAAGCGTTACTTACAATCACACCACACACCAAAAAAAGGGGGGGGGGGGGGAGGGAAAAAAGGAGAGCCAGAAAGAAAGAATGCCAGGGTCCCTATATCTTTACAAATTAGGATTTAAGAAACCCAGCCTCATTCGAGGACAATTATGACTCTGTTTCTGCTTTTGAGAGTTATTTTGTGGGTGGTTACTTTGGACATATTTTTGGCAGTAACAGACCACATTATGTTTTTTAAAAAAAAAAAGAAAGGGGGGGGAGATAGTATTGTAATTAGCCTCTTAAAAAGCAGGATACCTAACTCTAGCCTGTTGAAAATCATGTCATACCTAAATTCATCCTGCTTTGAGGAATGTGGGCATTCATTCTGATTCAAAGCATTACGTGGGACAAGGATTTTTTGAGGCAAAATTAGGAAACAGGAAAAAAGAGACAGAACTCATTTGTTGTTTATTTTTAAATTCTTTTTCCTGGGAATGCAATTTACTGGGAGTTTTACCCACCACCGTGCGACTGAAGTTAATGAGAACTGAGATTTTTCATGGAGTAACAATCCAGAAGAATATGAGAAGGCAATAGCAGGTCCTGGCATGAGGATTCATTTGTGTTTCTAGGGTGCAATATAAGTCTGACCCAGAGGCATTCCAACCCCAGGAGATTCCCCATCCCTTTGCAAGCCCCCTGCACAGCTGCACACCATCCCAAGGGTCAGGGGCCTGATGTGGAATGACCAGCTTTGTGCTGAAGTACTGAGTCCTAGTCAGATTCCAACATGCAGCCCAGAGTACAGCTGGTCCAAAAGCACTACTGCAGACCTGAGTAAGACTTACTTAGACCATAACCAGGAAGAAGCTAGGAAAGCCAGTGCCAAACCCTAAGACCAAACCATGGCTCATCAAGCAAGAGCATGTGAAACCCCTCAGGGGCCTCCATATGGACTGGCTAATGCCATTCACTACCAGGACGTCACCCTCATTAGTAACGAGGGACCATAAAACTGTTGCTATTACAAAATTACTACCACAAAAAAATAATCTTTTTGTGCTGGTAGCAACTGCTTTGCTTTCCAAGCAACTCCAGTTTGAGTACCATGAGCTATATAAAGACAGGACCTTTCTGAGACCCCTGAAGATGAAGCAGCAAAGTATAAAGTCACAGCCCAGTGTCTGAAAGTTAGCCTCCAGCATCCTCCCAACGTAAGAGTTAAGTCTGCATTCTTATCTCCCAACAGATGCTCACAAATCACTTGCATAATTAGCCTTCATTGCACTCTGATAGGCAATCAATGCAGGACAGTCATGAACCACAAGGTGCACAGACTCTGGGTCTCCTCTAATGCATGGCTTGCATGCCCTAAGAACACATGAAGAAACTCCACACTGCTGCCACTGCTTCTGTAGCTAGAAGGCTTACATCTTTAAGGATGAGAGCTGTCAATCCAGTACCTTTCAAAGCATCAAACATACAACTACAAGAAGCAGCAAATTTCTAGAGCACCAATGGAAAACTTACAATGAGCATTGTAACAAGCAGGTTCTTCTTGGTGACCTGAGCGTGTGAGAAGATGTAGTTCAATACAGCATTCATATCACTTTTATTCTCTTCCCGAAGGGTAAAGACACACTTGTCATAGTGACCTGCAATCAGAAATGCACATTTTTTCCAGTTTTCACACTTGTGTGTCAAGGAATACAAGTTACTAGAGATATATATAGAAAAATAGAGACACGTTTTGAGAATCTACTTTGCATCGTCCACACAATCAATTCTGGGAAGGAAGCATTCCTCCCACTGCCCTCCCCTCCACTGCAAACTTTAATTTGAACATCCTACTCTTACTGAAACAGTTCCAATACCAAATACCTCCTTTGTGAGCAGCATGAAGAGAAGAACCATGAGCTCACTCTTTCATTCATAAGACAACCAGAATAAAATATAAGCAAAACGACTTGCACCATCCTCTTCTACCAGCAAACTGAAGTAGAAATTAATCTGCAGTACCATTAGGCTGGTGCAGGTATTAGAGCAGGACGAAAGAAAAGTAGAGTGGAATCTGAACTACCTGTATGAGCTAGAGCCTCAAAATTAGCTAGTGCTTCATTGCCATCTTGTGCCTGGACACAGCAGTGCAATGCATTCATTTCAACGCTCAGTTTCAGGCTGAGGTTTGATGTTTGCTCTTATGAACAGCAAACAGCATCCTGGTACTTTACAGCAGGTGCAAATAACTCTGTGACTTTTTCTTTTTTTTAACTGCACTTGATTTTCTTACTATAGGATTTAATAAACAGGCAAGACAGAACTACATATTTAAACCATTTTTCTAATTCTAATTTTTCTGCAGATGCTCAGAAACAAGGAAACAAAAATCAAGCTCTAATATGAAGCTTCTACACGTGGAATACCCAAGTGAGGGAACTCTCCAGTGGTGGGCCAACGCTGACAGAGTCAGTGAGGGAACGCAAGGGAAAACTGCTTCATCTCTGATCTTGAACAAGTAGAGACCACACAGACTGGCTGAGCCTTAGTGAGCTCAATAACAGGCTAGAAATAGCAACACAAAGAATCTCATAATTCAGTGAGTCTGTCTTTCTACTCTAGGTCATACAGAAGTCCTCACTTAGAGGATCATAAACTCATACAGGAGCTATTCTATTGAAGATTTACAGGGAAAAGGAGCATTCCTACACCTAAGAGACCAGAGTCATTTTATGACATGTAAACTGTGGGTAAGACGACACAAGATGTAAAAATGATGGATACACCAACAGTGGAAAACCAGCAGAACAGATAGCTTTGGGGTGGAGTTTGTCATTTGCTTGTCATAAGCATTATGAGCACTCTTACTACAAAAATGCAAACTGGACATAAGCTCCTCTACAAACAACAGGATCTGACCAGCAGACCTTTAAAAGAAAACCTGTGTAGCTTAGCCTCACCATAAAGTCAGAGTAATCTTTCTTGAAGGAGGTTCATGTGGACCTTCTGGGACCAAATGTGGTTCTTTCAGAAATCAAAATCTTGATGTGCTTAGAGACTCACCATGCTGAAACTGAGTCTCCACCTTCAGGTACTGACGGAGCAGATCCATCACCACTGCTTTCATGTGACCCCGAATACCACTCCGGTACCTGCAGAAGCAAGTAAGTCAAACCTAGCACTGAGTGAGAGTGGCACGGTCCTGCTCCTGAAGACCTGCAAGTGAATAACACTCAACACGAGGCAGAATAAGCCTGTTTGCTTATGGAAAGAAGTGTAACTGGTTCTGAAAACCCCAATTGTTGTGTGAATACATAACCCCTGCCGTCACTGTTGTGGAGTAGCATGGCCCATGATTTGCATCAAAATGTCCTTTTTCTTCTAAAAATACTCAAAACTCTAGATGCTGAAAGGCAAAACACACACGAGCAGCTTGATGAAATGGCCAAGATGTGATCAGCGTCCAGACAGAAGTTAAATCTTTCTTTCATATGGCAAAGGGAAAAAGAGGAAGAATCTGTATGTGTGCTTCACACAGGCAGTCAGGAGCCACACACATGGACCCCTCACTGTGTACCTCCCTGAGGGAAGAATGCAGGCTTATTCCTAGTGGTTTAGACTCCGACTGTAATAAAACCATCCGAATAAAGACAAGCAGCTTCAGGTCTTTCAAGCACCAATAACAACAAGAACAACAAAAACAAAAAAAACACTAAAAACAGAGATGGGGCACCCCTGAAAATGGCTCACCTCTGTACAAGCTGCACGATGCTCTGAGTGTTCATGAAGAAGACCTCACGCTCTGATTTACGGTTCAAGGTGGCTGCATGGCTATCCAAGATATTGGCAATCTGAAAGAGAGCAATCACATGCCAGTCCCAGTCCTGGATGGGATCTGGCTGAACAACCAGCAGAGAAGCTGAGAACTCCCAGACAGACCAGACCCAAGCTCCAGCAGACTCCAGCAAAGGCCAAAGCCTTAAACTGCTAAGGAAGTTAATGACCTGACAATGACACAAAAATCAATGCACAATATCGTATACTGGAGAAATCATCTTCCAACATCTCATTACCTGATCAGGCCTCCCTTAGTTGCAATCACTCTTTTTTAAGGTTATGTTGACACTACAAATTGCACTGCAGCATATGTACCAGCAAATAAACAAACACCCACAAGGCCACTGATATGATTCAGCTGCCTCCAAACTGCCTGTTTAAAGCTATACTGAGCAGGGAACACATATTGTTCAGCACAGGTAAAAGAGGCAAGCCTTTAAGCTTAAGTGATGCAGATAAGTATCTTTCATCACGAAGATCCCATGTTCAAATGCACCTTTCAGGTCCTCTAACCTCCAGATAAGTTAAAGGAACTTTCTCTCTGCCCCAACACAAACCTATTTTTGTTCCTCTAAATAAGTGTGGTTGATCACCTGTTGGCTGGGAAACTGGCAAAGGACTGATGTGATGTTGCTGGCATATTGGGCCATCTCTTTCTTGATGGACTTCTCTACATTGGGTGGGATCCGTCCAGAAACACTGGTCATGATGTCCTGAAGTTCCAGCAGAGGCAAAGATGGATCCCTCAGTGTCTTCATTAGTCGCTCAACCCAGCCTTTCACCTAGAGAGAGACAAGTGAGTGTAAAGACAAGCATAAAGAAAAGAATAAGCACCAAGAAGGGAGAAAAAGAAAGGCTTTTCACTGAGGTCTTCTTCAACACTGGTTTATCACACAGCTAGTCCAGGGACTAAGAGAGGGAACTGGGGTAGATGACAAAGCTGCTGTGCTACCTTACACCAACAGCTGACTCAGATTCGTCCACCTTCTTTCCTCCTCCCTCTAGGACTTCTACCACTGCTGGCTATGCACACAGCTCCCATGTACAAGGCTGCAGGCACAAGAAGTAAAGATCAAGCTCAACTCCTTGTCTTTGTTTGGGGTGCCACAGATGGGACTTTCCCATCTTACTCTCTGGTGAGACTGACTATAAGGAAGTCTAAGAAAGAAAACCGAACTGAGCTGGACGAGCAAAGTAGTACTGCCTTTACTCTTGGTCCTCTGGCTGTGACAGCCTTACCTTGAGTTGAAAGAATATTTGTGCTTTTCCTCTGAAACAAAAGTAACCAGTACCTTGCTGCTGAAGTAGGGCTCTGGCAGGCAGTATCCATTCATCACATTGACCAGGTTATCAAGGACATAATGGAAGATGCGATGGAGTTTCTCGCCTCGCAGCGCTGTGCTCTGGATCTGCGGCAAGGTACCCGTGTGCAGTTCAGCCTGGAAACACAATGAACAGCACAGAGTCACTAACCCTCCTGTATGGCATCAGCCATGGTGGTAACATCCAGTTACCCTCAGCTGAAGCCTCAGATTTAACTTGGGAGAATTTCCAGAGTGGAAAATACGCTTGGTTGAGAGACAGAAAAGTTATGAGCTGGATCTCCAACAGTTCTGTGTTGTGTACACCCACAAAATAAACTTCCAGCCTCTCTCCCAAATAGATTACAGTTGATCTCATTGTTTAGATCCAGAATGACCAAAAATCTCAAAGGAAAGCACAGGGAAAAGCCAACAGTTTGGTGCTGACAATCGCCTTCCACCCCCTGCACGACAACCTCCCACAATTTTCAGCTAGCTATTGCTAAAGGAACAATAGATTCTCTTCCACCACCACCAGCTACACCCCAGCCAACCAACCCTAAATGAATATATCTCTTTGTCTTTCACCTTAAAAAAGATTTATGTCCTATGGTCTTTTTTTGTATTTCCAGATATGCTACAATTGCTTTCACAGGGCATAACACTCTAGGAGTTGAGATATAAACTCCCATAATTCCAAAGAGGGTCACTTAAAGAAGAATAAATGATAAATAGAAGTTAAATAAACTTGCATAGAAATAATACAGACAGAAAAATCTGGCCAACCTCCAATAGCCTAGACAGCCATGTACCCACAACAGTACTGAGTTACTCTGTACTCTTCTTATGAAGAGAACAAGGATGGTACATAAGCTTAGGCTGAATCAGAGAAAGAGACAATAATCTGGGTCCTAGTCCTCATCTGAGACAAATAAATAGTAAAGTGGCAATTCCAGTACAATGCACAAATCTGAAATTGTTTCAGTACACTGGACCATCTCGTACCACTCTCAACTTCACCCCCCTATTAAAAACACAACGAACATCTGCGCTTCCTGCAACTTCTCACCTGCTGAACCCTACTGGGATCATCCAGCTGGAGCTTGGCAATCACACACCCTGGATCCAGGACTGCCCCTGGGCGTTTAACATAATGGATGCAGCCTGATTCTCCTGCTGTTAGCGTCATCACCATTTTCATCACCTGTAGCAAGGAAAACAGGTTACACACTCACCTTCCATGTTCCCCAAACGGTTCTGGTTTTGTGAGCCAGCAGCCAATGTCCTACCACGGACAAACTAACGTGCACAGGCACCTTTTGTGTTCAGGCTTTCTCAAAGGCTTAAAAGCACACACATTGGGAATAAACCCCAGACACTAAAGTGAATTGTAGAACAAAATAAGTGGCCACAAATTAGTGCAGCAGGAAGCCCTCCTCTAGAACGTCACCTGTTCCACTGCCTGGACCGACAGGTACCCAAGGTCCCACGTTCAACACAATGAACAAAGCAGATACAATTTACTGCTGCAGCTGCTGCTCTCTGAAGGCTAGAAGTGGGAGAGCCACTCTCAAAAGCTACAGCAACACATTCACTTTTACCAGAAGGAACTAGGATTACTTTCTAGAGGTCACAGGTCTCAGCCCTCTCTTCACAAACAGATGCGTCCTTAGATCAACCACAGAAGCTCTTGCCTTTGGAGCAGAAAGGCTGGGTATAGGGCAAGACAGTCTAGTCTTACCACTGCTATACTACAAACCACAACTGGGAACACAGGAATTGAGTAGGTGGTTCCTTCTTCACCATGGCTCTGTTGCAGTGTAAAAGCACTTACATAAAATATCTGGATCTCTGGCTTGGTATTTTTCTCCTACACATTGTCCTCAACTGGCTTATTTGCCCCTCTGTCAACATACACCCTCCCCTCCCTCAGATCTGGTTTGAGCCATGCACTCCTACACAACCTCTTGTGCTTTCCTCACTGTGACGCAGAAATTGTTCTTCCTCCTCCTCTCTAAGAGTTAAGTAAGTTCCAAGGGAGAACGGAGGAGTGACACTTATTAACTCATCTGATCAACCTGATAAATGATCAGGTAACCAGAGAAGTCTTAACTTGTAACTTAATCCTGGCATACAACTCTGCTTCTGACTCTGTGTTAGTACCAAGTAGTGGCCTACAAGTAGAAGGCCTTCTCCACCACAGCTAGAAAACACAGTACATGTGGATCCCACTCTCCTTAGCCATCACAGCAAGATAACAACCGCGGTCCTACCGCTGAGAAATTTTGCTTATCTTGGTATACAGTCATTAACACACTCAAATTTCAGCTGTTAAGTAATTTTTTCCCCACCCCATCATTCTCACTGCTGATTCCTGTATTAGTCCAGGTTAAAACACAGACAAAATTTGGAAAGGAAATACTGTGAATTATCCTTCACGCTCAATTCCCAGTTCCAAAGCATTCAACTTTTTTCCTCCCCAGCTTTGGCCTAGGCAGATTCAGCATCTGCAGCCAAGTCAGTTCTTTGAGACTCTTTTACCTCTATTTCTGCAAAGCACTGGCCTGCAAACACATGTCCCCCATCCTCCACCACATATTGGATAAGCTTCCCAGCCGAAGGTGAGCGCAGAATGGAGGGATCGTTCTCCTTTTCAAACACACAGGTCTTGTTACCTATAGTGATGCGATACCTAGCAAAGAATGGGACAAATCACTGCAACAGAATTTCTTGTGGAAAACATGGGAAGGGGAAAATCCACTCCTCCTTTCCCTATTCTACTTCAAAACAAAACTAAACAAAACCACCTCAAACGGCTCTTCTGAGCTGAATGGTGCGGCCCTGCATATGAAAGTTCAGATTAATCACATCAGAACAGGACTATGGAAGTCAGGGATCAGAAACCAGAGAGAATAGCTCTTAGCAAGGTTGTATGCATGTTACTCTTCTGCTTTTTCTCTACCAACTGGTATTACTCGCTGTCAGAAACAATGAAGTTCAAGATTTCATATAAATAAAAACTGATGTTAGTGGAGATTACACTTGCCATATATAACACACAGTACTTTCACCAAACTGCCTGCCTCAAGCAAAATCCTCTTGCATACAGAGCAAAGCTGAAAAGAGCAGGATGTGCTCATGTAGCAGGCTGAGAGGGGAAGATTTTATCACATTTTCCAACCCATAAAGCTACCCAAACTCTTTGTACTCCTGACCAGATTCACTACATTTGTCACAGAAAAGAAACCAGCAGAGGGAGCAGTGGCTCGCATTCCGGAAGCTGGAGATTTACTGACCTTATCGCTATGATCCCTGCAGGGAATTTTAAGGGAATGCACTGAAATAGTAAATCTTGTATCTATTTCTAAGGCAGCTGTGGCATTTCAAGGATTTTGAAGATTTTCATGTTTTATTTTTGTTTTTATAATCCAAAAGGGCACTTTTAAAGAACCAGCGGGAGAATACTGACTCCACATTGTTACACATTCAGATCTTTCTTCTAACAGTAGCCAAGATCCATTCTTCAGGTGAAGGCAATTTCTCCCTTTAAACTCACCCATAATACACCTACTAGCATCTTCCTAGGAGAGAATTCCCTTCCCAGCTGATCTTTGGGAAGCATCAAGTTACACGTCCAGCCAGTTTTGGCTTGTATGTAAATGTTAAACATCAATCTTTACAGGTTGCTACCTGTCCACTTCTTCTTTCATGTAGGTAGTATAGCTGCTACCATCATAAGATAGAAGCAGTCCTCCATCACTCAGCCGGTGCACATCAACTTCCACACACGAGCTGTTCATGATGACCACGTAGGAATTGGGAGACTGTCGGGTCACCTGCAGATCCACAAGAATGGTACATATCACATGAAATAAACACAGCATTGATAGTGCCTGGGTTGCCACAACACACAGTTTTCCAAGCGCTGCAACACTGCGAATTTAAAGAAGGGGAACAGAGCCATTTTTTTCACCTTAGATGGAAAAAAACAACATAAAGAAACTTGGGATCACAAAGCTAAGCATTTAGCAGTCAAGAGATGCCAGAAATAATGCTGTCCATGTATCTTGATTTAATCCTCTTACACTAATGTGTTAATTGTACAAGTTTGATTACACAATTATATATAATTTCTTCATCCTGACCTACGTACAAGTCACAGTCGTGTACTAAAATTGCAGCGAAAGCAGCTAAAGCTCTCCCTGGAAAAAGGGGTCTTATCACAGTCTCTGCCACAGAGTTCCTATCTGAAGCCGGGTAAATCACAGCATACGTTAGCTGCTGTTCAGTGCCTCTCTGTTTCTCATCAAAGGGGTGCCACGACAAACTCATGGAGGTGCAGGGGTGCAGAATACTTATAGCTGCAACGAACAGTTTATGATCATGTCATAAAAAACTTCAGCATAACAAATTTGCCTGAGGAAGCTAATTAAGATTGCACAGGCAATCTTAACTCTAGTATTTCCTAACCTTTGTATGCTTAGTTTTGCAACCTTTAAACAGTATTTCTGTTTTTTGCACACTGCAGAGAAAAAGCAATACTAAAGGGAGAAATTGCTACAAATTCTGTCATGCTGATGAAACTGGGCTCAAACACTCAACAGAGTAAATCCACATATTCAGAAACATCAGTTGAAAGTTTTGGTCAACCAACAGTCAGTAGTCTTTGCTATAACAAAGTATTCTTCACCCTATGCAGAGCATTTCTTGACCCCAAAAGGTTAAAATGTTTACAGAGATACACAGAGATATTGAAATGCAAAGATGCGTTGGGGTATTACCATAAGGGAGATTGTGCTGATTTTTTTAACCCTACTAAAGCAGAGAAAATAAACCCTGCACAGATTTAGTTCCAATAACTACATGGGTTATTAAGCCAGAGCAGCCCACAAACCGACATCTCCAACTAAAAGTGGCAAGAGAATGGGTTTCCACACTGTGCATCGTACCTTCAGCACATACTTCCGTCCTTCATAGATGAGTTCCACATCCACAGTGTTTAGCAGAGTATGAGCAGGCAGGACTTGGCCCCTTGAAAGAGAAGTACAAAACAAAACTTGTCTTCCAGAAGCCACCAAATGGCTATCAGGGGCCCAAGCAGGTTCAAAGATGCATGCAAGAATTTGAAAAACCCTAGCAGAGAGATGGGAGCAGGCTTTTAAATGGTCTCTTCTTAGGAGAGCCACGTATCCGTTTGACAAAGCCAGCCCATTTCTCTCCAGCCACACAGACCAGCTTTACTCTCCTTTCCATTCACCCACTTTCGCCTTAGAGAAGAGTCTGCAAAAGGAACATCGCAGCCTGAATTACGGAACACGCAGCATGTCTTAACATAGGGATAATGCAGCTTTTCTTCCTGCGGCTCTGTTTACGTATGGACTCACTAACAGGACACTGAAGGGAAGAACTCAGTTAAGAGTGCACCTGCCTGGATCACGCCAGGTTTAGCCTGATGGAGTGTTATGACTAGTTGTCCTACAGTACCTGCTCTGCTTTAAAGCCAGCAGGAGCAGAGAACGCTTTCTAAATACTAGTGGGAAACATTCAGTTTGGAAGGTTATGTCAAATGTGGAAAATTATATCAATCCTCAGAAGAGAAGGAAGATAATATCTGGTGATTCAAGACTCCCTAATGTTGCCTTGGCAACACACAGAGAAAGAACTCCACATTTCTGAGTCATTTCTTGGAGCTTCTGCCAGAAATGTCAGAAACCAAACCAACCTGTGCAAACAGCAGGGGATGTTTTGGGGAGGTGCACAGATATCTGTCAGTTTTCTTAGGCCGATACATAAACAACCTCCTGGGGCCAGAGAACAGTCAGCAGATAACAAGCTCTTTGCATTTCCTCACTGTACAGTACTTGAACAAAACTTGTAAACCAAAACTAATTACTATCTGCTTATCAGCTATCTACCAGACCAGCTTGCGATTTTACCTTTCTAGAGAGTGCAGGAAGTTTGAGACACTGTTTCGGAAGCTCACGTCAGCCACATGCAGAGCTCCACACACCACTCCCAGCATGGTATCAGGCCTTTCAGCCTAGAAAGAAAGTATACATAACACAGTTACGTCTCCTTTAGCTTCAGTCCTTTCTGGACACCCACTTGAAGAATCAACAGTCTCAGCTATATTTTTGGTTTATGGGCAACCTCTCTTTAAAATTAAGTTAGTGTAGCATCCATGCAAACACTATATAGAAGCAATTACCTCTGTAACTCCTTAAAAGAAAACCACATCTTTTTCTTCCTGGATCAAATCCTGAGGCTCCACCTACATTTCCACTACCATCTGTCCCAAACTGCAAACTGAAATACTAGCCTTAATTCACACATATGGTAAGATGCTTTTCTGGCCAACTTTAAGATTCCCTGATAGGGATGACCTGGAATTTTGATATAAATAAGAATTAAGGCCAGTGAAAATGTTCATAAAGCGGTGAGTGGAAATTAACCACTCCTAAATCCTTGTCCGCTTGCAACCAACATGCACCAAGCTTGTCCCCCCACTCCCTTCCCCTCCTCACTCCAATTTGTAGTCCTGAAAAGCAACCAGCTGCACCTGAACTTTCTCAGCAATAAGCCGATCCAACCAGCCAGTGTCAATGCGGTTCTGCTGAAAGCTTTCTGTTTCCAACAGTTTAATCAAGTACTCAACAGTAGTTCGGAAATCCCCTCGGATGGACAGCTCCTTCAAAGCCACTACCATGTTTCTGGAAGAGAAAAGAATACCCATTGTTTATCCCATACTAACAGTAATGGGCAAGCTGGTAACTCCAGATAGTTCCCCATGAGCTGCTGGGAAAAAACAGTCTGAAGGTAACACAAAAGAGCATGTGCACTGGAGCAAGATCCTATATGACATGCTTGGGAATGAAAGAACATTGATTTTCTTCAATCTGCTGCTGGTGTGAACAAGAGCGGCTCAGCCAGCACCAGCTATGAGATGAGGAGTTCCCGCTGTTATCATCATCTAGGCACCTACCACATGTCAGCAGTATACATAAGATGGAGAGATGTGGTCTCTGTCCCACCCAGAATGGAACACAGGAAAGGCCCTGGATGAAAAATGGCATGGATGACAGGTCAGCCAGCCTTGTACCATGACTGGATGCTTTAACGTTCTGCACCACATAAGGACACTCGATGGTTTATAAACCATTATAGGGCATTAGCATAAGAATCAATCTTTTTCCTGTCAGAAGCCTTCCACCTGAATGTTTTCAAAGAGGGACTTCAACACAATGGTAGCTATATCATACCTCAGCAGCAGGCATAAAAGGCAGGAATGAAACAGAAAGGAAAAAAAATAAGGAGAAATAAGCAAAAAGTGTAGAAATGCAGGTGCGACACAGTGGAATTGCAAAGCAAGACAGGATGAGAAGCCTGACCATGATTTGGAAAACAAGGTAAAGAGAGGTAACGTCTCTTAAAACTCCTAGAAGTAAGGAGTCTTGTTTTATCCATGGCACTTTGGATCAAAGAGGACAAAACCAAGCAACTTCCACGGTTCTACCACTTTTCTGACTACTTACGAGATGGCTTCTTCACGATTTTCTCCCCAAGAGAAGCAGTGACCAAACTGAGAATCCGCAAATTCATGGAGCCCTCCTGCAGCAGCAACACTGAAATAGCCCCAGACATTCTTATTGCTGCGGAAATTCAGTTCCTGAACTGTACCAGAACTGGGCTTAAATCCCTGTAAAGACAGACAGACATTGCTACACATCCTAAAGAAAAAGTAAATAATCCAGAAACAGGGAAGTAATGAGAGTTCTGAAGGCTAGAGCACCTGTTTGTGCTGCAACATGATATATACACAAACAAGTTCGGGCTCTGTCTAACCAGAGTCTACAGAACCATCAGCTACGTGAGATAAGGGAAGAATCTTTTAAATTTGCTGCCAAAATTTTCAGGATCAGCAGCAGGGATTGAACCCAGGTGTAAAGCCTATGGTTATGAGAGTGTGGTCAGCAACTACAGAATTTAAAACACTCACCTCATCAGGATTCTCACTGGTGATACGTGCAGCGATGACATGGCCACGTGGACAGGGGACGTGGGCTGAATTCTCAAAATCAATAGATGCATCTCCCCATGGCGAAACTCCGTACATCACTCGGATATCCTTGATCCTGTGGAGGGGAATCCCCATGGCAATCTAAGGAAAAAATTAATAATATAAATAATAAAGGAAACCACCACTAAGTGAGTTTCTCTCCTCACAGAGAGTACCTATCCCCTGAAGAATTAATTCCACCAGTTCTCTATAGAAGCTGATGCTGCATTTCTTGTATAGCAAATATACACAGCTATTTTCTCATGTGAGCCTTCTCCATTGACATGTCTTGGAACATTCATATTTCTCAGGACAGCTGAGCTTAGTGTAATATCCACCTTAAGCCCTTCAGCCAGTATTTTCCATTGACCGATTAAAAGGCCCCAGAGAAAGCTGGCCAGTGCTAGGTCAGCTGATGATGGGCATGCATTAGGCCTGTTAAAAATATACTAAGGTCCCAGTGAGACAGAAGGGCCCTAACTGGTTACAGGAAACCGGAATTTTCCAACAATAAACTGCAGCGAGAGTAACCTGCAGAACTGGCTGCTGGCTGTATCCTTATGGAGTAAAGTCCCACTTGTTCTGTTCATCAGCTGGGATTTTTTTTTACAGCTACAGCTTGAAAAGGCTGAGCTTTAGCTTAACGATTTATTTCAGCTATTAGCCAGACACCAACAGACAAAAGAGCAAACTTGTTAGAATACCAATAAGCCAGTCTATGAAATTGTACCTAGCATCAGCACTATGAAGAACAGTGCCCAAACAATGCGGAAAGCATCTGACCAGTTACAAAACTCTCAGTGCCTGGCAAATACAGACATAGACTGGAACCACCTGCTGAGAGAAGGCTCACACCAAAGCCAAATAGTCTCCTGACAAAATGAAGATGACCCTGGCTGCTGAGCAGCCTACAAGACATCACAGTTCAATTGCTTGTTTTCTCTACCATCTATCCAATAAACTTCAAAATGCAAAGAGCAGGGAGAAGAGAGAAACTAGAAAGAAAGCAAGAGGGTAAGAATGGGAGGGCTGAGAAAACTGAAGTAGAAAAGCACCTAGAGCCCCTAAGGTGGTGTAAGACAAAGAGGGAAAGAAGACTGTGGCATTCATCCACCAGCAGAAAAGACAAGGGCTGAGAAGAGGGAGACAGCATGGAAGCACACAGGGAGTTTGGTGGGGACGCACAAGGGACAGATGAGCCACAGCATGTGCAACAAATGCTTTCTACAGAATCTGTGATGGATTCCCTCATTGCTTTGGGGATCAGAACAACAAAAAGCCTACTTGTTCATGTAAGCTATAACTGTCACCCACTGTCATGGCTCCCCCTTGAAAAAAGCAATAAATCAAGACAAATTCTTGGTTGCTTTGCCACATCTATTCAAGTACCTAATTATTAGGCACAAATCCTGTTTAACAGAAAGGTTAAAGAGCAGGGATCTCAGCCAGGAGGAAGAAGCATCTGCAATGAGTGAGGGGCTTAGAGAGGAGGAAACAATTGCTCTGGAAGTCAGGAACTGCTCATCAAAATTAAAAAGACCCAAGTCATCTTCCTGAACTTCAAGCAACTGCTGAACTTGCTGAAAGATGAAAGATCCGATTGCCTGTTCTTTTTTCCCCTCCTTTTGTCATTAGAAACTCTAGGAAGAGGCTGTTGTCCCTTGGAGGCAGAGTGGGCGATGCATTGCTCAAAACTGGCACAGCATTTGATCACACTGCTAGCCTCAGAAGCCAACTCGTTTCACAAAATAATTTCAGAGCTTAAACTTGAACTACTCATGGCTAAAGCTTGTTGAGACAGGCTTTTTTATACACAACCTTTCCTTGAATAAGTTTTTCCTACCTTTTATTCCTCTATTGCTTCCCTTCACTCTCTTTTTAACTGAAGTTCTACCTAAGCAGTCTAGGAGAAACAACTAGAGAATAACCTCTCTTGGCTTTCGGAATCAGAAAGAGCCAAATGGTAGAGCTATAACTTAGTGAAACAGTCGTAACAGAAGGGACGCATATATATTTTGGATTACTGAATGAAGCTTTGCTCCAGCCACAGAAAATAAGGCCCAAGCTGAGAAAGTACCAAAATGGGCCTTTGAGTTATTGGGTATTTGTATTGAGGAGGAAATGTGGAGGAGTCACATGTCACCTGATGGATGACAGCATGCACATGAGGACATAGGCAATATTAAGTAGAGCTCTCTAATACTTCCTTTTTACTCTCTCCTTTATCAGTACCAAGATCTAGTTATCTGCATAATGTCAGTGTGTGATCCAGTTTTAACACAGAACCGGCTGTGACTCAGACAAGAGTCCGCCCCCCTATTTTACTAATGCTTAAGCAGAACAGGTTTTTCACGCTTAGGCCTCTACAACATATCACAGCTTGAGTACTTCTGAAAGCCTCCAGGAGCCCAGGGCCTGGGCACTTGACTCACCTGGAGCTGCGCTGCTGGCAGGTTAACATCAGCTACCATCTCTGTGCAGGGGTGCTCCACTTGCAGGCGGGGATTCAGCTCCAGAAAGTAGAAGCTGCCATCCTGGCTGTACAGGTATTCCACAGTGCCCGCGCTCACATACCCCACCATTTTGGCCAGCTTCACCGCACACTAGGGTATAGGGGAAAAAAAAAGAGTATTTTATTTCCAGACCCCATGCTCAGTTACCTAAGCTCTGTTTATCACTCCACCCACTTCAGACTTTTTTGCTGGCATTCTGAAACATTCAAAAGCTTGTAACAGGCCCAAGAACTGCTCAAAGAAAAGTATGTGGCACAGAGTGTTGATTTCCAGGTGATTTCATTTACAATTTACAGAAGGCAGAGTTCGAAGCAAATATTTTTAATAGCATTAGACGACTCATACAACTCCTGCAGCTTGCTTTTAATATGACAATATACATGTAAAACAAAACTCCCTCCTATTTTTGGGATGCATGCATTTTGAAGGAGCTCTACAGCTGTTTGTCA